>NC_143045.1:43745000-43830000 GCF_057628025.1 Oncorhynchus mykiss | reverse complement strand
CCGTCAGTGACCTCTGCTCCACTGTACGCTGATATGACGTCAGTCGGCTTCCTGTTGGACGTCCTCCCCCTACTGGCTAATCAATAGACGTGTTTGTAAAAAAACAACGATTCCACAATGTTGTGCAACTTCTTAAATGTTTTAAGAATTTAAATATAAAGAAAGTTTATATCGCTAAAACAAAACAAGAGATGCAATGTAATTAATCAGCTATTCTCATAGCATGTTGACATAGTGGCATTCATAGCATGTTGACATAGTGGTATTCATAGCATGTTGACATAGTGGCATTCATAGCATGTTGACATAGTGGCATTCATAGCATGTTGACATAGTGGCATTCATAGCATGTTGACATAGTGGCATTCATAGCATGTTGACATAGTGACATTAATAGCATGTTGACATAGTGGCATTCCACTGAGCAGGTCTTAAAGGGGCAGCTACTCAACCTAAGATGTGTAGAGGAGAGGAGAGGAGAGGAGAGGAGAGGAGAGGAGAGGAGAGGAGAGGAGAGGAGAGGAGAGGAGAGGAGAGCTGAATAGACTAGAGTAGAGCTGTGTAGACTAGAGGAGAGCTGTGTAGACTAGAGGAGAGCTGTGTAGACTAGATGATAGCTGTGTAGAGGGGAGCTGTGTAGACTCGAGGGGAGCTGTGTAGACTAGATGAGAGCTGTGCAGACTAGAGGAGAGCAGTAAGAGGGGAGCTGTGTAGACTAGAGGAGAGCTGTGTAGACTAGAGGAGAGCTGTGTAGACTAGAGGAGAGCTGTGTAGACTAGATTAGAGATATATAGACTAGAGGAGAGCTGTGTAGACTAGAGGAGAGCTGTGCAGACTAGAGGAGAGCTGAGTAGACTAGAGGAGAGCTGTGTAGACTAGATGAGAGCGGGATAGACTAGAGGAGAGCTGTGTAGACTAGAGAAGAGCTGTATAGACTAGAGGAGAGGAGAGCTGTTTAGACTAGAGGAGAGCTGTGTAGACTAGAGGAGAGCTGTGTAGACTAGATGAGAGCTGTGTAGACTAGAGGAGAGCTGTGTAGACTAGTTTAGAGCTGTATAGACTAGAGGAGAGCTGTGTAGACTAGAGGAGAGCTGTGTAGACTAGAGGAGAGCTGAGTAGACTAGAGGAGAGCTGTGTAGACTAGAGGAGTGCTGTGTACACTAGAGAATAGCTGTGTAGAGGGGAGCTGTGTAGACTAGAGGAGAGCTGTGTAGACTAAAGGAGAGCTGTGTAGACTAGAGGAGAGCTGTATAGACTATAGGAGAGCTGTATAGACTAGAGGAGAGCTGTGTAGACTAGAGGAGAGCTGTGTAGACTATATGAGAGCTGTGTAGACTAGAGGAGAGCTCTGTAGACTAGAGGAGAGGAGAGGAGAGCTGTGTAAACTAGAGGAGAGCTGTATAGACTAGAGGAGAGCTGTGTAGACTAGAGGAGAGCTGTGTAGACTAGAGGAGAGCTGTGTAGACTAGAGGAGAGCTGTGTAGACTAGAGGAGAGATGTATAGACTAGAGGAGAGCTTTGTAGACTAGAGGAGAGCTGTGTAGACTAGAGGAGAGCTGTATAGACTAGAGGAGAGCTGTGTAGACTGGAGGAGAGCTGTGTAGACTAGAGGAGAGCTGTGTAGAGGGGAACTGTGTAGACTAGAGGAGAGCTGTATAGACTTGAATAGAGCTGTATAGACTAGAGGAGAGCTGTGTAGACTAGAGGAGAGCTGTGTAGACTAGAGGAGAGCTGTATAGACTAGAGGAGAGCTGTGTAGACTGGAGGAGAGCTGTGTGGACTAAAGGAGAGCTGTGTAGAGGGGAACTGTGTAGACTAGAGGAGAGCTGTGTAGACTAGAGGAGAGCTGTGTAGACTAGAGGAGAGCTGTGTAGACTAGAGGAGAGCTGTGTAGACTTGAGGAGATCTGTATAGATTAGAGGAGAGCTGTGTAGACTAGAGGAGAGGAGAGGAGAGCTGTGCACAGGAGAGGAGAGCTGTTTAGACTAGAGGAGAGCTGTGTAGACTACAGGAGAGCTGTATAGACTAGAGGAGAGCTGTGTAGACTAGAGGAGAGCTGTGTAGAGTAGAGGAGAGCTGAATAGACTAGAGGAGAGCTGTATAGACTAGAGGAGAGCTGTGTAGACTAGAGAAGAGCTGTGTAGAGGTGAGCTGTGTAGACTAGAGGAGAGCTGTGTAGACTAGAGGAGAGCTGTGTAGACTAGAGGAGAGCTGTATAGACTAGAGGAGAGCTGTATAGACTAGAGGAGAGCTTTGTAGACTAGAGGAGAGCTGTGTAGACTAGATGAGAGCTGTGTAGACTAGAGGAGAGCTGTATAGAGGGGAGCTGTGTAGGCTAGAGGAGAGCTGTGTAGACTAGAGGAGAGCTGTGTAGACTAGAGGAGAGCTGTATAGACTAGAGGAGAGCTGTGTAGACTGGAGGAGAGCTGTGTAGACTAGAGGAGAGCTGTGTAGAGGGGAACTGTGTAGACTAGAGGAGAGCTGTATAGACTTGAATAGAGCTGTATAGACTAGAGGAGAGCTGTGTAGACTAGAGGAGAGCTGTGTAGACTAGAGGAGAGCTGTATAGACTAGAGGAGAGCTGTGTAGACTGGAGGAGAGCTGTGTGGACTAGAGGAGAGCTGTGTAGAGGGGAACTGTGTAGACTAGAGGAGAGCTGTGTAGACTAGAGGAGAGCTGTGTAGACTAGAGGAGAGCTGTGTAGACTAGAGGAGAGCTGTGTAGACTTGAGGAGATCTGTATAGACTAGAGGAGAGCTGTGTAGAATAGAGGAGAGGAGAGGAGAGCTGTGCACAGGAGAGGAGAGCTGTTTAGACTAGAGGAGAGCTGTGTAGACTACAGGAGAGCTGTATAGACTAGAGAAGAGCTGTGTAGACTAGAGGAGAGCTGTGTAGAGTAGAAGAGAGCTGAATAGACTAGAGGAGAGCTGTATAGACTAGAGGAGAACTGTGTAGACTAGAGAAGAGCTGTGTAGAGGTGAGCTGTGTAGACTAGAGGAGAGCTGTGTAGACTAGAGGAGAGCTGTGTAGACTAGAGGAGAGCTGTATAGACTAGAGGAGAGCTGTATAGACTAGAGGAGAGCTGTGTAGACTAGAGGAGAGCTGTGTAGACTATATGAGAGCTGTATAGACTAGAGGAGAGCTTTGTAGACTAGAGGAGAGGTGTGTAGACTAGATGAGAGCTGTGTAGACTAGAGGAGAGCTGTATAGAGGGGAGCTGTGTAGGCTAGAGGAGAGCTGTGTAGACTAGAGGAGAGCTGTGTAGACTAGAGGAGAGCTGTGTAGACTAGATTAGAACTGTATAGACTAGAGGAGAGCTGTGTAGACTAGAGGAGAGCTGTGTCGACTAGAGGAGAGCTGAGTAGACTAGAGGAGAGCTGTGTAGAATAGATGATAGCTGTGTAGGGGGGAGCTGTGTAGACTAGAGGAGAGCTGTGTAGACTAGAGGAGAGCTGTGCAGACTAGAGGAGAGCTGTATAGAGGGGAGCTGTGTAGACTAGAGGAGAGCTGTGTAGACTAGAGGAGAGCTGTGTAGACTATAGGCGAGCTGTGTAGACTGGAGGAGAGCTGTGTAGACTAGAGGAGAGCTGTGTAGAGGGGAACTGTGTAGACTAGAGGAGAGCTGTGTAGACTAGAGGAGAGCTGTGTAGACTAGAGGAGAGCTGTGTAGACTAGAGGAGAGCTGTGTAGACTTGAGGAGATCTGTATAGACTAGAGGAGAGCTGTGTAGACTAGAGGAGAGGAGAAGAGAGCTGTGCACAGGAGAGGAGAGCTGTTTAGACTAGCTGTGTAGAATAGATGATAGCTGTGTAGGGGGAGCTGTGTAGACTAGAGGAGAGCTGTGTAGACTAGAGGAGAGCTGTGCAGACTAGAGGAGAGCTGTATAGAGGAGAGCTGTGTAGACTAGAGGAGAGCTGTGTAGACTAGAGGAGAGCTGTTTAGACTAGAGTAGAGCTGTGTAGACTGTAGGAGAGCTGTGTAGACTAGAGGAGAGCTGTGTAGAGGGGAACTGTGTAGACTAGAGGAGAGCTGTGTAGACTAGTGAGAGCTGTGTAGACTAGAGGAGAGCTGTGTAGACTAGAGGAGAGCTGTGTAGACTTGAGGAGATCTGTATAGACTAGAGGAGAGCTGTGTAGACTGGAGGAGAGCTGTGTAGACTAGAGGAGAGCTGTGTAGAGGGGAACTGTGTAGACTAGAGGAGAGCTGTTTAGACTTGAATAGAGCTGTATAGACTAGAGGAGAGCTGTGTAAACTAGAGGAGAGCTGTATAGACTAGAGGAGAGCTGTATAGACTAGAGGAGAGCTGTGTAGACTAGAGGAGAGCTGTGTAGACTAGAGGAGAGCTGTGTAGACTAGAGGAGAGCTGTATAGACTAGAGGAGAGCTTTGTAGACTAGAGGAGAGCTGTGTAGACTAGAGGAGAGCTGTATAGACTAGAGGAGAGCTGTGTAGACTGGAGGAGAGCTGTGTAGACTAGAGGAGAGCTGTGTAGAGGGGAACTGTGTAGACTAGAGGAGAGCTGTTTAGACTTGAATAGAGCTGTATAGACTAGAGGAGAGCTGTGTAGACTAGAGGAGAGCTGTGTAGACTAGAGGAGAGCTGTATAGACTAGAGGAGAGCTGTGTAGACTGGAGGAGAGCTGTGTAGACTAGAGGAGAGCTGTGTAGAGGGGAACTGTGTAGACTAGAGGAGAGCTGTGTAGACTAGAGGAGAGCTGTGTAGACTAGAGGAGAGCTGTGTAGACTAGAGGAGAGCTGTGTAGACTTGAGGAGATCTGTATAGACTAGAGGAGAGCTGTGTAGACTAGAGGAGAGGAGAGGAGAGCTGTGCACAGGAGAGGAGAGCTGTTTAGACTAGAGGAGAGCTGTGTAGACTAGAGGAGGGCTGTATAGACTAGAGGAGAGCTGTGTAGACTAGAGGAGAGCTGTGTAGAGTAGAGGAGAGCTGAATAGACTAGAGGAGAGCTGTATAGACTAGAGGAGAGCTGTGTAGACTAGAGAAGAGCTGTGTAGAGGTGAGCTGTGTAGACTAGAGGAGAGCTGTGTAGACTAGAGGAGAGCTGTGTAGACTAGAGGAGAGCTGTATAGACTAGAGGAGAGCTGTATAGACTAGAGGAGAGCTGTGTAGACTAGAGGAGAGCTGTGTAGACTATATGAGAGCTGTATAGACTAGAGGAGAGCTTTGTAGACTAGAGGAGAGCTGTGTAGACTAGATGAGAGCTGTGTAGACTAGAGGAGAGCTGTGTAGACTAGATGAGAGCTGTGCAGACTAGAGGAGAGCTGTATAGAGGGGAGCTGTGTAGGCTAGAGGAGAGCTGTGTAGACTAGAGGAGAGCTGTGTAGACTAGAGGAGAGCTGTGTAGACTTGAGGAGATCTGTATAGACTAGAGGAGAGCTGTGTAGACTAGAGGAGAGGAGAAGAGAGCTGTGCACAGGAGAGGAGAGCTGTTTAGACTAGCTGTGTAGAATAGATGATAGCTGTGTAGGGGGAGCTGTGTAGACTAGAGGAGAGCTGTGTAGACTAGAGGAGAGCTGTGCAGACTAGAGGAGAGCTGTATAGAGGAGAGCTGTGTAGACTAGAGGAGAGCTGTGTAGACTAGAGGAGAGCTGTTTAGACTAGAGTAGAGCTGTGTAGACTGTAGGAGAGCTGTGTAGACTAGAGGAGAGCTGTGTAGAGGGGAACTGTGTAGACTAGAGGAGAGCTGTGTAGACTAGTGAGAGCTGTGTAGACTAGAGGAGAGCTGTGTAGACTAGAGGAGAGCTGTGTAGACTTGAGGAGATCTGTATAGACTAGAGGAGAGCTGTGTAGACTGGAGGAGAGCTGTGTAGACTAGAGGAGAGCTGTGTAGAGGGGAACTGTGTAGACTAGAGGAGAGCTGTTTAGACTTGAATAGAGCTGTATAGACTAGAGGAGAGCTGTGTAAACTAGAGGAGAGCTGTATAGACTAGAGGAGAGCTGTATAGACTAGAGGAGAGCTGTGTAGACTAGAGGAGAGCTGTGTAGACTAGAGGAGAGCTGTGTAGACTAGAGGAGAGCTGTATAGACTAGAGGAGAGCTTTGTAGACTAGAGGAGAGCTGTGTAGACTAGAGGAGAGCTGTATAGACTAGAGGAGAGCTGTGTAGACTGGAGGAGAGCTGTGTAGACTAGAGGAGAGCTGTGTAGAGGGGAACTGTGTAGACTAGAGGAGAGCTGTTTAGACTTGAATAGAGCTGTATAGACTAGAGGAGAGCTGTGTAGACTAGAGGAGAGCTGTGTAGACTAGAGGAGAGCTGTATAGACTAGAGGAGAGCTGTGTAGACTGGAGGAGAGCTGTGTAGACTAGAGGAGAGCTGTGTAGAGGGGAACTGTGTAGACTAGAGGAGAGCTGTGTAGACTAGAGGAGAGCTGTGTAGACTAGAGGAGAGCTGTGTAGACTAGAGGAGAGCTGTGTAGACTTGAGGAGATCTGTATAGACTAGAGGAGAGCTGTGTAGACTAGAGGAGAGGAGAGGAGAGCTGTGCACAGGAGAGGAGAGCTGTTTAGACTAGAGGAGAGCTGTGTAGACTAGAGGAGGGCTGTATAGACTAGAGGAGAGCTGTGTAGACTAGAGGAGAGCTGTGTAGAGTAGAGGAGAGCTGAATAGACTAGAGGAGAGCTGTATAGACTAGAGGAGAGCTGTGTAGACTAGAGAAGAGCTGTGTAGAGGTGAGCTGTGTAGACTAGAGGAGAGCTGTGTAGACTAGAGGAGAGCTGTGTAGACTAGAGGAGAGCTGTATAGACTAGAGGAGAGCTGTATAGACTAGAGGAGAGCTGTGTAGACTAGAGGAGAGCTGTGTAGACTATATGAGAGCTGTATAGACTAGAGGAGAGCTTTGTAGACTAGAGGAGAGCTGTGTAGACTAGATGAGAGCTGTGTAGACTAGAGGAGAGCTGTGTAGACTAGATGAGAGCTGTGCAGACTAGAGGAGAGCTGTATAGAGGGGAGCTGTGTAGGCTAGAGGAGAGCTGTGTAGACTAGAGGAGAGCTGTGTAGACTAGAGGAGAGCTGTGTAGACTAGATTAGAACTGTATAGACTAGAGGAGAGCTGTGTAGACTAGAGGAGAGCTGTGTCGACTAGAGGAGAGCTGAGTAGACTAGAGGAGAGCTGTGTAGAATAGATGATAGCTGTGTAGGGGGGAGCTGTGTAGACTAGAGGAGAGCTGTGTAGACTAGAGGAGAGCTGTGCAGACTAGAGGAGAGCTGTATAGAGGGGAGCTGTGTAGACTAGAGGAGAGCTGTGTAGACTAGAGGAGAGCTGTGTAGACTATAGGCGAGCTGTGTAGACTGGAGGAGAGCTGTGTAGACTGGAGGAGAGCTGTGTAGACTAGAGGAGAGCTGTGTAGAGGGGAACTGTGTAGACTAGAGGAGAGCTGTGTAGACTAGAGGAGAGCTGTGTAGACTAGAGGAGAGCTGTGTAGACTAGAGGAGAGCTGTGTAGACTTGAGGAGATCTGTATAGACTAGAGGAGAGCTGTGTAGAGGGGAACTGTGTAGACTAGAGGAGAGCTTTTTAGACTTGAATAGAGCTGTATAGACTAGAGGAGAGCTGTGTAGACTAGAGGAGAGCTGTGTAGACTAGAGGAGAGCTGTATAGACTAGAGGAGAGCTGTGTAGACTGGAGGAGAGCTGTGTAGACTAGAGGAGAGCTGTGTAGAGGGGAACTGTGTAGACTAGAGGAGAGCTGTGTAGACTAGAGGAGAGCTGTGTAGACTAGAGGAGAGCTGTGTAGACTAGAGGAGAGCTGTGTAGACTTGAGGAGATCTGTATAGACTAGAGGAGAGCTGTGTAGACTAGAGGAGAGGAGAGGAGAGCTGTGCACAGGAGAGGAGAGCTGTTTAGACTAGAGGAGAGCTGTGTAGACTAGAGGAGGGCTGTATAGACTAGAGGAGAGCTGTGTAGACTAGAGGAGAGCTGTGTAGAGTAGAGGAGAGCTTAATAGACTAGAGGAGAGCTGTATAGACTAGAGGAGAGCTGTGTAGACTAGAGAAGAGCTGTGTAGAGGTGAGCTGTGTAGACTAGAGGAGAGCTGTGTAGACTAGAGGAGAGCTGTGTAGACTAGAGGAGAGCTGTATAGACTAGAGGAGAGCTGTATAGACTAGAGGAGAGCTGTGTAGACTAGAGGAGAGCTGTGTAGACTATATGAGAGCTGTATAGACTAGAGGAGAGCTTTGTAGACTAGAGGAGAGCTGTGTAGACTAGATGAGAGCTGTGTAGACTAGAGGAGAGCTGTGTAGACTAGATGAGAGCTGTGCAGACTAGAGGAGAGCTGTATAGAGGGGAGCTGTGTAGGCTAGAGGAGAGCTGTGTAGACTAGAGGAGAGCTGTGTAGACTAGAGGAGAGCTGTGTAGACTGGAGGAGAGCTGTGTAGACTAGAGGAGAGCTGTGTAGAGGGGAACTGTGTAGACTAGAGGAGAGCTGTGTAGACTAGAGGAGAGCTGTGTAGACTAGAGGAGAGCTGTGTAGACTAGAGGAGAGCTGTGTAGACTTGAGGAGATCTATATAGACTAGAGGAGAGCTGTGTAGACTAGAGGAGAGGAGAAGAGAGCTGTGCACAGGAGAGGAAAGCTGTTTAGACTAGCTGTGTAGAATAGATGATAGCTGTGTAGGGGGGAGCTGTGTAGACTAGAGGAGAGCTGTGTAGACTAGAGGAGAGCTGTGCAGACTAGAGGAGAGCTGTATAGAGGAGAGCTGTGTAGACTAGAGGAGAGCTGTGTAGACTAGAGGAGAGCTGTTTAGACTAGAGTAGAGCTGTGTAGACTGGAGGAGAGCTGTGTAGACTAGAGGAGAGCTGTATAGACTAGAGGAGAACTCTTGTAGACTAGAGGAGAGCTGTGTAGACTAGAGGAGAGCTGTGTAGACTAGAGGAGATCTGTATAGACTAGAGGAGATCTGTGAAGACTAGAGGAGAGGAGAGCTGTGTAGACTAGAGGAGAGCTGTACAGACTAGAGGAGAGCTCTTGTAGACTAGAGGAGAGCTGTGTAGACTAGAGGAGAGCTGTGTAGACTAGAGGAGAGCTGTGTAGACTTGAGGAGATCTGTATAGACTAGAGGAGAGCTGTGTAGACTAGAGGAGAGGAGAGGAGAGCTGTGCACAGGAGAGGAGAGCTGTTTAGACTAGAGGAGAGCTGTGTAGACTAGAGGAGAGCTGTATAGACTAGAGGAGAGCTGTGTAGACTAGAGGAGAGCTGTGTAGAGTAGAGGAGAGCTGAATAGACTAGAGGAGAGCTGTATAGACTGGAGGAGAGCTGTGTAGACTAGAGAAGAGCTGTGTAGAGGTGAGCTGTGTAGACTAGAGGAGAGCTGTGTAAACTAGAGGAGAGCTGTGTAGACTAGAGGAGAGCTGTATAGACTAGAGGAGAGCTGTATAGACTAGAGGAGAGCTGTGTAGACTAGAGGAGAGCTGTGTAGACTATATGAGAGCTGTATAGACTATAGGAGAGCTTTGTAGACTAGAGGAGAGCTGTGCAGGCTAGATGAGAGCTGTGTAGACTAGAGGAGAGCTGTGTAGACTAGATGAGAGCTGTGCAGACTAGAGGAGAGCTGTATAGAGGGGAGATGTGTAGACTAGAGGAGAGCTGTGTAGACTAGAGGAGAGCTGTGTAGACTAGAGGAGAGCTGTGTAGACTAGATTCGAGCTGTATAGACTAGAGGAGAGCTGTGTAGACTAGAGGAGAGCTGTGTAGAATATATGATAGCTGTGTAGAGGGGAGCTGTGTAGACTAGAGGAGAGCTGTGTAGACTAGAGGAGAGCTGTGCAGACTAGAGGAGAGCTGTATAGAGGGGAGCTGTGTAGACTAGAGGAGAGCTCTGTAGACTAGAGGAGAGCTGTGTAGACTATAGGAGAGCTGTGTAGACTAGATTAGAGCTGTATAGACTAGAGGAGAGCTGTGTAGACTAGAGGAGAGCTGTGTAGACTAGAGGAGAGCTGTGTAGACTAGAGAAGAGCTGTGTAGAGGGGACTTGTGTAGACTAGAGGAGAGCTGTGTAGACTATATGAGAGCTGTATAGACTAGAGGAGAGCTGTGTAGACTAGAGGAGAGCTGTGTAGACTAGATGAGAGCTGAGTAGACTAGAGGAGAGCTGTGTAGACTAGATGAGAGCTGATTAGACTAGAGGAGAGCTGTGTAGACTAGAGGAGAGCTGTATAGACAAGAGGAGAGCTGTGTAGATTAGTGGAGAGCTGTGTAGACTAGAGGAGAGCTGTGTAGAGGAGAGCTGTGTAGACTAGAGCTGTGTAGACTCGAGGAGAGCTGTGTAGACTAGAGGAGACCTGGGTAGACTAGAGGATAGCTGTATAGACTGGAGGAGAGCTGTGTAGACTAAAGGAGAGCTGTGTAGACTAGAGGAGAGCTGTGCAGACTAGAGGAGAGCTGTGTAGATTAGAGGAGAGGAGAGGAGATCTGTGTAGACTAGAGGAGAGGAGAGGAGAGCTGTGTAGACTAGAGGAGAGCTGTATAGACAAGAGGAGAGCTGTGTAGACTAGATGAGAGGAGAGGAGAGCTATGTAGACTAGAGGAGAGCTGTATAGACTAGAGGAGAGCTGTTTAGACTAGAGGAGAGCTGTGTAGACTAGATGAGAGCTGAGTAGACTAGAGGAGAGCTGTGTAGACTAGATGAGAGCTGAGGAGACTAGAGGAGAGCTGTATAGACTAGAGGAGAGCTATATAGACAAGAGGAGAGCTGTGTAGATTAGTGGAGAGCTGTGTAGACTAGAGGAGAGCTGTGTAGAGGAGAGCTGTGTAGACTAGAGCTGTGCAGACTAGAGGAGAGCTGTGTAGATTAGAGGAGAGGAGAGGAGATCTGTGTAGACTAGAGGAGAGGAGAGGAGAGCTGTGTAGACTAGAGGAGAGCTGTATAGACAAGAGGAGAGCTGTGTAGACTAGATGAGAGGAGAGGAGAGCTATGTAGACTAGAGGAGAGCTGTGTAGACTAAAGGAGAGCTGTGTAGACTAGAGGAGAGGAGAGGAGAGCTGTGTAGACTAGAGGAGAGCTGTATAGACTAGAGGAGAGCTGTAAGGACTAGAGGAGAGATGTGTAGACTAGAGGAGAGCTGTATAGACTAGAATAGAGCTGTATCGACTAGAGGAGAGCTGTATACAACAGAGGAGAGCTGTGTAGACTAGAGGAGAGCTGTGTAGACTAGAAGAGAGGAGAGGAGAGCTGTATAGACTAGGGGAGAGCTGTATAGACTAGAGAAGAGCTGTGTAGACTAGATGAGAGCTGTGTAGACTAGAGGAGAGGAGAGGAGAGCTGTGTAGAATAGAGGAGAGCTGTGTAGACTAGAGGAGAGCTGTGTAGACTAGAGGAGATCTGTATAGACTAGAGGAACACTGTGTAGACTAGAGGAGAGCTGTGTAGACTAGAGGAGAGGAGAGGAGAGCTGTGTAGAATAGAGGAGAGCTGTGTAGACTAGCGGAGAGCTGTGTCGACTAGAGGAGAGCTGGCTAGACTAGAGGAACACTGTGTAGACTAGAGGAGAGCTGTGTACAGGAGAGGAGAGCTGTGTAGACTAGAGGAGAGGAGAGGAGAGGAGAGGAGAGGAGAGGAGAGGAGAGGAGAGGAGAGGAGAGGAGAGGAGAGGAGAGGAGAGGAGAGGAGAGGAGAGGAGAGGAGAGCTGTATAGACTAGAGGAGAGCTGAATAGACTAGAGGTGAGCTGTGTAGAATAGAGGAGAGCTGTGTAGACTAGAGGAGAGCTGTGTAGACTAGAGGAGAGCTGTGTAGACTAGAGGAGATCTGTATAGACTAGAGGGACACTGTGTAGACTAGAGGAGAGCTGTGTAGACTAGAGGAGAGGAGAGGAGAGCTGTGTAGAATAGAGGAGAGCTGTGTAGACTAGCGGAGAGCTGTGTCGACTAGAGGAGAGCTGGCTAGACTAGAGGAACACTGTGTAGACTAGAGGAGAGCTGTGTACAGGAGAGGAGAGCTGTGTAGACTAGAGGAGAGGAGAGGAGAGGAGAGGAGAGGAGAGGAGAGGAGAGGAGAGGAGAGGAGAGGAGAGGAGAGGAGAGGAGAGCTGTATAGACTAGAGGAGAGCTGAATAGACTAGAGGTGAGCTGTATAGACTAGAGGAGAGCTGTGTAGACTAGATGAGAGGAGAGGAGAGGAGAGGAGAGGAGAGGAGAGGAGAGGAGAGGAGAGGAGAGGAGAGGAGAGGAGAGGAGAGGAGAGGAGAGCTGTATAGACTAGAGGAGAGCTGTATAGACTAGAGGAGAGCAGTGTAGACTAGAGGAGAGCTGTATAGACTAGAGGAGAGCTGTGTAGACTAGAGGAGAGCTGTGTAGACTTGAGGAGATCTGTATAGACTAGAGGAGAGCTGTGTAGACTAGAGGAGAGGAGAGGAGAGCTGTGCACAGGAGAGGAGAGCTGTTTAGACTAGAGGAGAGCTGTGTAGACTAGAGGAGATCTGTATAGACTAGAGGAGATCTGTGAAGACTAGAGGAGAGGAGAGGAGAGGAGAGGAGAGGAGAGGAGAGGAGAGGAGAGGACAGGAGATGAGAGGAGAGCTGTGTAGACTAGAGGAGAGCTGTATAGACTAGAGGAGAGCTGTGTAGACTAGAGGAGAGCTGTATAGACTAGAGGAGAGCTGTGTAGACTAGAGGAGAGCTGTATAGATTAGAGGAGAGCTGTGTAGACTAGAGGAGAGCTCTATAGACTAGAGGAGAGCGGTGTAGACTAGAGGAGAGCTGTGTAGACTAGAGGAGAGGAGAGGAGAGCTGTGTAGACTAGATTAGAGCTGTGTAGACTAGAGGAGAGCTGGCTAGACTAGAGGAATGCTGTGTAGACTAGAGGAGAGCTGTGCACAGGAGAGGAGAGCTGTGTAGAGTAGAGTAGAGCTGTGTAGACTAGAGGAGAGGGGAGGAGAGGAGAGTTGTGTAGACTAGAGGAGAGCTGTATAGACTAGAGGAGAGCTGTGTAGACTAGAGGAGAGCTGTGCACAGGAGAGGAGAGCTGTGTAGACTAGAGGGGAGCTGTATAGACTAGAGGAGAGCTGTGTATACTAGAGTAGAGCTGTGTAGACTAGATGAGAGCTGAGTAGACTAGAGGAGAGCTGTGTAGACTAGAGAAGAGCTGTGTAGAGGGGACTTGTGTAGACTAGAGGAGAGCTGTGTAGACTATATGAGAGCTGTATAGACTAGAGGAGAGCTGTGTAGACTAGAGGAGAGCTGTGTAGACTAGATGAGAGCTGAGTAGACTAGAGGAGAGCTGTGTAGACTAGATGAGAGCTGATTAGACTAGAGGAGAGGTGTGTAGACTAGAGGAGAGCTGTATAGACAAGAGGAGAGCTGTGTAGATTAGTGGAGAGCTGTGTAGACTAGAGGAGAGCTGTGTAGAGGAGAGCTGTGTAGACTAGAGCTGTGTAGACTCGAGGAGAGCTGTGTAGACTAGAGGAGACCTGGGTAGACTAGAGGATAGCTGTATAGACTGGAGGAGAGCTGTGCAGACTAGAGGAGAGCTGTGTAGATTAGAGGAGAGGAAAGGAGATCTGTGTAGACTAGAGGAGAGGAGAGGAGAGCTGTGTAGACTAGAGGAAAGCTGTATAGACAAGAGGAGAGCTGTGTAGACTAGATGAGAGGAGAGGAGAGCTATGTAGACTAGAGGAGAGCTGTATAGACTAGAGGAGAGCTGTTTAGACTAGAGGAGAGCTGTGTAGACTAGATGAGAGCTGAGTAGACTAGAGGAGAGCTGTGTAGACTAGATGAGAGCTGAGGAGACTAGAGGAGAGCTGTATAGACTAGAGGAGAGCTATATAGACAAGAGGAGAGCTGTGTAGATTAGTGGAGAGCTGTGTAGACTAGAGGAGAGCTGTGTAGAGGAGAGCTGTGTAGACTAGAGCTGTGTAGACTAGAGGAGAGCTGTGTAGACTAGAGGAGACCTGGGTAGACTAGAGGAGAGCTGTATAGACTGGAGGAGAGCTGTGTAGACTAGAGGAGAGCTGTGTAGACTAGAGGAGAGCTGTGCAGACTAGAGGAGAGCTGTGTAGATTAGAGGAGAGGAGAGGAGATCTGTGTAGACTAGAGGAGAGGAGAGGAGAGCTGTGTAGACTAGAGGAGAGCTGTATAGACAAGAGGAGAGCTGTGTAGACTAGATGAGAGGAGAGGAGAGCTATGTAGACTAGAGGAGAGCTGTGTAGACTAAAGGAGAGCTGTGTAGACTAGAGGAGAGGAGAGGAGAGCTGTGTAGACTAGAGGAGAGCTGTATAGACTAGAGGAGAGCTGTAAAGACTAGAGGAGAGATGTGTAGACTAGAGGAGAGCTGTATAGACTAGAATAGAGCTGTATAGACTAGAGGAGAGCTGTATACAACAGAGGAGAGCTGTGTAGACTAGAGGAGAGCTGTGTAGACTAGAAGAGAGGAGAGGAGAGCTGTATAGACTAGGGGAGAGCTGTATAGACTAGAGAAGAGCTGTGTAGACTAGATGAGAGCTGTGTAGACTAGAGGAGAGGAGAGGAGAGCTGTGTAGAATAGAGGAGAGCTGTGTAGACTAGAGGAGAGCTGTGTAGACTAGAGGAGATCTGTATAGACTAGAGGAACACTGTGTAGACTAGAGGAGAGCTGTGTAGACTAGAGGAGAGGAGAGGAGAGCTGTGTAGAATAGAGGAGAGCTGTGTAGACTAGCGGAGAGCTGTGTCGACTAGAGGAGAGCTGGCTAGACTAGAGGAACACTGTGTAGACTAGAGGAGAGCTGTGTACAGGAGAGGAGAGATGTGTAGACTAGAGGAGAGGAGAGGAGAGGAGAGGAGAGGAGAGGAAAGGAAAGGAGAGGAGAGCTGTATAGACTAGAGGAGAGCTGAATAGACTAGAGGTGAGCTGTGTAGAATAGAGGAGAGCTGTGTAGACTAGAGGAGAGCTGTGTAGACTAGAGGAGAGCTGTGTAGACTAGAGGAGATCTGTATAGACTAGAGGAACACTGTGTAGACTAGAGGAGAGCTGTGTAGACTAGAGGAGAGGAGAGGAGAGCTGTGTAGAATAGAGGAGAGCTGTGTAGACTAGCGGAGAGCTGTGTCGACTAGAGGAGAGCTGGCTAGACTAGAGGAACACTGTGTAGACTAGAGGAGAGCTGTGTACAGGAGAGGAGAGCTGTGTAGACTAGAGGAGAGGAGAGGAGAGGAGAGGAGAGGAGAGGAGAGGAGAGGAGAGGAGAGGAGAGGAGAGGAGAGGAGAGCTGTATAGACTAGAGGAGAGCTGAATAGACTAGAGGTGAGCTGTATAGACTAGAGGAGAGCTGTGTAGACTAGATGAGAGGAGAGGAGAGGAGAGGAGAGGAGAGGAGAGGAGAGGAGAGGAGAGGAGAGGAGAGGAGAGGAGAGGAGAGCTGTCTAGACTAGAGGAGAGATGTATAGACTAGAGGAGAGCTGTGTAGACTAGAGGAGAGCTGTATAGACTAGAGGAGAGCTGTGTAGACTAGAGGAGAGCTGTGTAGACTTGAGGAGATCTGTATAGACTAGAGGAGAGCTGTGTAGACTAGAGGAGAGGAGAGGAGAGCTGTGCACAGGAGAGGAGAGCTGTGTAGACTAGAGGAGATCTGTATAGACTAGAGGAGATCTGTGAAGACTAGAGGAGAGGAGAGGAGAGGAGAGGAGAGGAGAGGAGAGGAGAGGAGAGGAGAGGAGAGGAGAGCTGTGTAGACTAGAGGAGAGCTGTATAGACTAGAGGAGAGCTGTGTAGACTAGAGGAGAGCTGTATAGACTAGAGGAGAGCTGTGTAGACTAGAGGAGAGCTGTATAGACTAGAGGAGAGCTGTGTAGACTAGAGGAGAGCTCTATAGACTAGAGGAGAGCGGTGTAGACTAGAGGAGAGCTGTGTAGACTAGAGGAGAGGAGAGGAGAGCTGTGTAGACTAGATTAGAGCTGTGTAGACTAGAGGAGAGCTGTGTAGACTAGAGGAGAGCTGGCTAGACTAGAGGAATGCTGTGTAGACTAGAGGAGAGCTGTGCACAGGAGAGGAGAGCTGTGTAGAGTAGAGTAGAGCTGTGTAGACTAGAGGAGAGGGGAGGAGAGGAGAGTTGTGTAGACTAGAGGAGAGCTGTATAGACTAGAGGAGAGCTGTGTAGACTAGAGGAGAGCTGTGCACAGGAGAGGAGAGCTGTGTAGACTAGAGGGGAGCTGTATAGACTAGAGGAGAGCTGTGTATACTAGAGTAGAGCTGTGTAGACTAGAGGAGAGCTGTGTAGACTAGAGGAGAGCTGTGCAGACTAGAGGAGAGCTGTGTAGACTAGAGTAGAGCTGTGTAGACTAGAGGAGAGCTGTGTAGACTAGAGGAGAGCTGTGTAGACTAGAGGAGAGCTGTGTAGACTAGAGGAGAGCTGTGTAGACTAGAGGAGAGCTGTGTAGACTAGAGGAGAGGATAGTACCAAGCAGTGATGCCTTACTGTAAACCACTCTGGATAGTACCAAGCAGTGATGTCTTACTGTAAACCACTCTGGATAGTACCAAGCAGTGATGTCTTACTGTAAACCACTCTGGATAGTACCAAGCAGTGATGCCTTACTGTAAACCACTCTGGATAGTACCAAGCAGTGATGTCTTACTGTAAACCACTCTGGATAGTACCAAGCAGTGATGCAGTACTGTAAACCACTCTGGATAGTACCAAGCAGTGATGCCTTACTGTAAACCACTATGGATAGTACCAAGCAGTGATGCAGTACTGTAAACCACTCTGGATAGTACCAAGCAGTGATGCCTTACTGTAAACCACTCTGGATAGTAGCAAGCAGTGATGTCTTACTGTAAACCACTCTGGATAGTACCAAGCAGTGATGCAGTACTGTAAACCACTCTGGATAGTACCAAGCAGTGATGTCTTACTGTAAACCACTCTGGATAGTACCAAGCGGTGATGTCTTACTGTAAACCACTCTGGATAGTACCAAGCAGTGATGCAGTACTGTAAACCACTATGGATAGTACCAAGCAGTGATGTCTTACTGTAAACCACTCTGGATAGTACCAAGCAGTGATGTCTTACTGTAAACCACTATGGATAGTACCAAGCAGTGATGCAGTACTGTAAACCACTCTGGATAGTACCAAGCAGTGATGTCTTACTGTAAATCACTCTGGATAGTACCAAGCAGTGATGTCTTACTGTAAACCACTCTGGATAGTACCAAGCAGTGATGCAGTACTGTAAACCACTCTGGATAGTACCAAGCAGTGATGTCTTACTGTAAACCACTCTGGATAGTACCAAGCAGTGATGTGGTACTGTAAACCACTCTGAATAGTACCAAGCAGTGATGTGGTACTGTAAACCACTCTGGATAGTACCAAGCAGTGATGTGGTACTGTAAACCACTCTGAATAGTACCAAGCAGTGATGCAGTACTGTAAACCACTCTGGATAGTACCAAGCAGTGATGTCTTACTGTAAACCACTATGGATAGTACCAAGCAGTGATACCTTTATTGTTAACCAATCTGGATAGTACCAAGCAGTGATGTCTTACTGTAAACCACTCTGGATAGTACCAAGCAGTGATGTCTTACTGTAAACCACTCTGGATAGTACCAAGCAGTGATGTCTTACTGTAAACCACTCTGGATAGTACCAAACAGTGATGCAGTACTGTAAACCACTCTGGATAGTACCAAGCAGTGATGCAGTACTGTAAACCACTCTGGATAGTACCAAGCAGTGATGTCTTACTGTAAACCACTCTGGATAGTACCAAGCAGTGATGTCTTACTGTTAACCACTCTGGATAGTACCAAGCAGTGATGTCTTACTGTAAACCACTCTGGATAGTACCAAGCAGTGATGTGGTACTGTAAACCACTCTGAATAGTACCAAGCAGTGATGTGGTACTGTAAACCACTCTGGATAGTACCAAGCAGTGATGTGGTACTGTAAACCACTCTGAATAGTACCAAGCAGTGATGCAGTACTGTAAACCACTCTGGATAGTACCAAGCAGTGATGTCTTACTGTAAACCACTATGGATAGTACCAAGCAGTGATACCTTTATTGTTAACCACTCTGGATAGTACCAAGCAGTGATGTCTTACTGTAAACCACTCTGGATAGTACCAAGCAGTGATGTCTTACTGTAAACCACTCTGGATAGTACCAAGCAGTGATGTCTTACTGTAAACCACTCTGGATAGTACCAAACAGTGATGCAGTACTGTAAACCACTCTGGATAGTACCAAGCAGTGATGCAGTACTGTAAACCACTCTGGATAGTACCAAGCAGTGATGTCTTACTGTAAACCACTCTAGATAGTACCAAGCAGTGATGTCTTACTGTTAACCACTCTGGATAGTACCAAGCAGTGATGTCTTACTGTAAACCACTCTGGATAGTACCAAGCAGTGATGCAGTACTGTAAACCACTATGGATAGTACCAAGCAGTGATGTCTTACTGTAAACCACTCTGGATAGTACCAAGCAGTGATGTCTTACTGTAAACCACTCTGGATAGTACCAAGCAGTGATGCAGTACTGTAAACCACTCTGGATAGTACCAAGCAGTGATGTCTTACTGTAAACCACTCTGGATAGTACCAAGCAGTGATGTCTTACTGTAAACCACTCTGGATAGTACCAAGCAGTGATGCAGTACTGTAAACCACTCTGGATAGTACCAAGCAGTGATGTCTTACTGTAAACCACTCTGGATAGTACCAAGCAGTGATGTGGTACTGTAAACCACTCTGAATAGTACCAAGCAGTGATGTGGTACTGTAAACCACTCTGGATAGTACCAAGCAGTGATGTGGTACTGTAAACCACTCTGAATAGTACCAAGCAGTGATGCAGTACTGTAAACCACTCTGGATAGTACCAAGCAGTGATGTCTTACTGTAAACCACTATGGATAGTACCAAGCAGTGATACCTTTATTGTTAACCAATCTGGATAGTACCAAGCAGTGATGTCTTACTGTAAACCACTCTGGATAGTACCAAGCAGTGATGTCTTACTGTAAACCACTCTGGATAGTACCAAGCAGTGATGTCTTACTGTAAACCACTCTGGATAGTACCAAACAGTGATGCAGTACTGTAAACCACTCTGGATAGTACCAAGCAGTGATGCAGTACTGTAAACCACTCTGGATAGTACCAAGCAGTGATGTCTTACTGTAAACCACTCTGGATAGTACCAAGCAGTGATGTCTTACTGTTAACCACTCTGGATAGTACCAAGCAGTGATGTCTTACTGTAAACCACTCTGGATAGTACCAAGCAGTGATGTGGTACTGTAAACCACTCTGAATAGTACCAAGCAGTGATGTGGTACTGTAAACCACTCTGGATAGTACCAAGCAGTGATGTGGTACTGTAAACCACTCTGAATAGTACCAAGCAGTGATGCAGTACTGTAAACCACTCTGGATAGTACCAAGCAGTGATGTCTTACTGTAAACCACTATGGATAGTACCAAGCAGTGATACCTTTATTGTTAACCACTCTGGATAGTACCAAGCAGTGATGTCTTACTGTAAACCACTCTGGATAGTACCAAGCAGTGATGTCTTACTGTAAACCACTCTGGATAGTACCAAGCAGTGATGTCTTACTGTAAACCACTCTGGATAGTACCAAACAGTGATGCAGTACTGTAAACCACTCTGGATAGTACCAAGCAGTGATGCAGTACTGTAAACCACTCTGGATAGTACCAAGCAGTGATGTCTTACTGTAAACCACTCTGGATAGTACCAAGCAGTGATGTCTTACTGTTAACCACTCTGGATAGTACCAAGCAGTGATGTCTTACTGTAAACCACTCTGGATAGTACCAAGCAGTGATGTCTTACTGTAAACCACTCTGGATAGTACCAAGCAGTGATGTCTTACTGTAAACCACTCTGGATAGTACAAAGCAGTGATGTCTTACTGTAAACCACTCTGGATAGTACCAAGCAGTGATGCAGTACTGTAAACCACTATGGATAGTACCAAGCAGGGATGCAGTACTGTAAACCACTCTGGATAGTACCAAGCAGTGATGTCTTACTGTAAACCACTCTGGATAGTACCAAGCAGTGATGTCTTACTGTTAACCACTCTGGATAGTAGCAAGCAGTGATGCAGTACTGTAAACCACTCTGGATAGTACCAAGCAGTGATGTCTTACTGTAAACCACTCTGGATAGTACCAAGCGGTGATGCAGTACTGTAAACCACTCTGGATAGTACCAAGCAGTGATGCAGTACTGTAAACCACTCTGGATAGTACCAAGCAGTGATGTCTTACTGTAAACCACTCTGGATAGTACCAAGCAGTGATGCAGTACTGTAAACCACTCTGGATAGTACCAAGCAGTGATGCAGTACTGTAAACCACTCTGGATAGTACCAAGCAGTGATGTGGTACTGTAAACCACTCTGGATAGTACCAAGCAGTGATGCAGTACTGTAAACCACTCTGGATAGTACCAAGCAGTGATGTCTTACTGTAAACCACTCTGGATAGTACCAAGCAGTGATGTCTTACTGTAAACCACTATGGATAGTACCAAGCAGTGATGTCTTACTGTAAACCACTATGGATAGTACCAAGCAGTGATGTCTTACTGTAAACCACTCTGGACAGTACCAAATCAAATCAAATCAAACCACATGTATTTATATAGCCCTTCGTACATCAGCTGATATCTCAAAGTGCTGTACAGAAACCCAGCCTAAAACCCAAAACAGCAAGCAATGCAGGTGTAGAAGCACGTTGGCTAGGAAAAACTCCCTTGAAAGGCCAAAACCTAGGAAGAAACCTAGAGAGGAACCAGGCTATGTGGGGTGGCCAGTCCTCTTCTGGCTGTGCCGGATGGAGATTATAACAGAACATGGCCAAGATGTTCAAATGTTCATAAATGACCAGCATGGTCCAATAATAATAAGGCAGAACAGTTGAAACTGGAGCAGCAGCACGGTCAGGTGGACTGGGGACAGCAAGGAGTCATCATGTCAGGTAGTCCTGGGGCATGGTCCTAGGGCTCAGGTCAGTTGAAACTGGAGCAGCAGCACGGCCAGGTGGACTGGGGACAGCAAGGAGTCATCATGTCAGGTAGTCCTGGGGCATGGTCCTAGGGCTCAGGTCCTCCGAGAGAGAGAAAGAAAGAGAGAAGGAGAGAATTAGAGAACGCACACTTAGATTCACACAGGACACCGAATAGGACAGGAGAAGTACTCCAGATATAACAAACTGACCCCAGCCCCCCGACACATAAACTACTGCAGCATAAATACTGGAGGCTGAGACAGGAGGGGTCAGGAGACACTGTGCCCCCATCCGAGGACACCCCCGGACAGGGCCAAACAGGAAGGATATAACCCCACCCACTTTGCCGAAGCACAGCCCCCACACCACTAGAGGGATATCTTCAACCACCAACTTACCATCCTGAGACAAGGCTGAGTATAGCCCACAAAGATCTCCGCCATGGCACAACCCAAGGGGGGGCGTCAACCCAGACAGGATGACCACATCAGTGAATCAACCCATTCAGGTGACCAAGCAGTGATGTCTTACTGTAAACCACTATGGATAGTACCAAGCAGTTATGTCTTACTGTAAACCACTATGGATAGTGTTGCAGAAGAACAAGTTCAGTATTTCTGACCCTGAAAGACCTCAGCCTGCGGAGAAAGGTATGTGGACACCTGCTCGTCAAACATCTCATTCCAAAATCATGGGCATTAATATGGAGTTGGTCCCCGCTTTGCTGCCATAACAGCCTCCACTCTTCTGGGAAGGCTTTCCACTAGATGTTGGAACATTGCTGCCATAACAGCCTCCACTCTTCTGCGAAGGCTTTCCACTAGATGTTGTAACATTGCTGCTATAACAGCCTCCACTCTTCTGGGAAGGCTTTCCACTAGATGTTGGAACATTGCTGCTATAACAGCCTCCACTCTTCTGGGAAGGCTTTCCACTAGATGTTGGAACATTGCTGCGGGGACTTGCTTCCATTCAGCCACAAGAGCATTGGTGAGGTCGGTCACTGATGTTGGGTGATTTGGCCTGGCTCACAGTCAGCGTTTCAATTCATCCCAAAGGTGTTAAATGGGGTTGAGGTCAGGGCTCTGTACAGTCCAGTCAAGTTCTTCCACATCGATCTCGAGAAACCATTTCTGTATTGACCTAGCTTTGTGCACAGGGGCATTGTCATGCTGAAATAGGAAAGGCCCTTCCCAAACTATTTCCACAATGTTGGCAGCACTGAATTGTCTAGAATGTCATTGTATGGTGCAGCGTTAAGATTTCCCTTCATTGGAACACTAAGGGGCCCGAACCACGAAAAACAGCAACAGACCATTATTCCTCTTCCACCAAACTTTACAGTTCGCACTATGCATTGGGGCAGGCAGCATTCTCCTGGCATCCGCCAAATCCAAGTTCATCCGTTGGACTGCCAGATGTTGAAGCGTGATTCATCACTCCAGAGAACGTGTTTCCACTGCTCCAAAGTACAATGGCGGCAAATTTGACACCAGCCGACGCTTGGCATTACGCTGATCTTAGGGTTTTGTGCGTCTGCTCGGCCTTGGAAGCCGATTTCACGAAGCTCCCGATGAACAGTTATTGTGCTGACGTTGCTTCCAGAGGCAGTTTGAAACTCGGTAGTGAGGGTTGCAATCGAGGACAGATGATTTTTACGAGCTACGCGGATCAACACTTGGATGTCCCGATCTGTGAGCTTGTGTGGCCTACCACTTCGTGGCTGAGCCGTTGTTGCTCCAAGAGGTTTCCACTCCACAATAACGGAACTTACAGTTTGCCTGAGGCAACTCTAGCAGGGCAGAAACAAACGGAATTGTTGGAAAGGTGGCATCCACGTTGAAAGTCACTGAGCTCTCAAGTAAAGCCATTCTACTGCCAATGTTTGTCTATGGAGATCGCATGGCTGTGTGCTCGATTTTATACACTTGTCAGCAACGGGTGTGGCTAAAATAGCCAAATCCACTCATTTTAATGGGTGTCTACATACTTTGGCCATGTTGTGTACATGCGCTCTTGTACCTTAGCATGGTTCACATGAACACTCCATCTTAGGACATGATCAACATGTACTCCCAGCTAGTTATCGGAGTCAACTGCTGGATGTGAATAACGACCTGGCTCCGGTAAGACAGTGTTTTTGAGGCGGCTCACAATTGGCCCAACGTCGTCCGGGTTAGGGGAGGGTTTGGCCGGTTGGCCTGTCCTTGTCCCATCACGCTCTAGCGATTCCTGTGGTGGGCCGGGGGGCATGCACGCCGACACGGTCACCAGTTGTACGGTGTTTCCTCTGACACGTTGGTTGCGGCTGGCTTGGCAGGGTCGTATTCTAGAGGATGCATGGCTCTTGACCTTCACCTATCCCGAGTCCGTATGGGAGTTGCAGTGATGAGACAAGACTGTAACTATCAATTGGAAATCACGAAATTGTGGAGAAAAAAAGGCTTATTAAAAAAAGGTTGTTTTTTGTCTAGGTACAGGTGGCTGTTGTTATTTTACCTTTATTTAACCAGGCAAGTCAGTTCAGAAAAAAATCTTATTTTCAATGACGGCCTGGGAACAGTGGGTTAACTGGTCTAGGAACAGTGGGTTAACTGGTCTAGGAACAGTGGGTTAACTGGTCTAGGAACAGTGGGTTAACTGGTCTAGGAACAGTGGGTTAACTGGTCTAGGAACAGTGGGTTAACTGGTCTAGGAACAGTGGGTTAACTGCCTCTTCAGGGGCAGAACGACAGATTTGTACCTTGTCAGCTCAGGGATTTGAATTTGCAACCTTGTGGTTACTAGTCCAACGCTCTAACCACTAGGCTACCCTGCCAGCAGGAAGAAAGGGCCAGCAGGAAGGAGTCATCGGAGGACTTAATGATGTGCTATATAGTGTTTGGACAGGTGTAATCATTGGTGTACAAAATGAAAAGTCACGTTCGAGGCGCAGCGGTTGTTGAGTTCCACATCATTTATTGAAAGTGAAACTTAACAAAACAAAACAATAAACAATAAACTAACAACGAACCGTGACTACAAAGATGCTACGTGCACTAACTCAAGACCCCATAAACCCAACCACTATTACAACTAGTAGGGGTCCAGTCTCTTATCTGCAGAGGCATTTCGGTTCCCAACCACTATTCAAACTGGTAGAGGTCCAGTTTCCTACCCGGAGAGAATTTTAGGTTCCCAACCACTCTTCGAACTGGTAGGGCCCAGTTTCCTATCTTTCCTCCTCCTTCCTGACATCCCTTCTTCCATTCCCCTCTGCATTCCTCCATTCCTGCCGCAATTCCTCCCTTCATTCCTACATTGATCCTTACCTCCCTCCATTCCTCCCTCCCACCATTCCTACCTCCATTCCGCCCTCCATTCCTCCCTCCATTCCTCCCTCCATTCCTACCTCCATTACTCCATTCCTCCCTCCATTACTCCATTCCTCCATTACTCCATTCCTCCCTCCATTCCTCCCTCCATTACTCCATTCCTCCCTCCATTACTCCATTCCTCCATTAACTCCATTCCTCCCTCCATTCCTCCCTCCATTCCTCCCTCCAATACTCCATTCCTCCCTCCATTGCTCCATTCCTCCCTCCATTACTCCCTCCATTACTCCATTCGTCCCTCCATTGCTCCATTCCTCCCTCCATTCCTCCCTCCATTACTCCATTCCTCCCTCCATTCCTCCCTCCATTCCTCCCTCCATTACACCTTCCTCCCTCCATTACTCCATTCCTCCATTCCTCCCTCCATTCCTCCCTCCATTACTCCCTCCATTCCTCCCTCCATTACTCCATTCCTGACTCCATTCCTCCCTCCATTCCTCCCTCCATTCCTTCATTACTCCGTTCCTCCCTCTATTCCTCCCTCCATTACTCCATTCCTCCCTCCATTACTACATTCCTCCCTCCATTACTCCATTCTTCCATTACTCCATTCCTCCCTCCATTCCTCCCTCCATTACTCCATTCCTCCCTCTATTCCTCCCTCAATTCCTCGCTTTATTCCTCCCTCCATTACTCCATTCCTCCCTCCATTCCTCCCTCCATTACTCCATTCCTCCCTCCATTCCTCCCTCAATTCCTCGCTTTATTCCTCCCTCCATTACTCCATACCTCCCTCCATTCCTCCCTCCATTACTCCATTCCTCCACCCATTCCTCCCTCCATTCCTTCATTACTCCATTCCTCCCTCTATTCCTCCCTCCATTACTCCATTCCTCCCTCCATTACTCCATTCCTCCCTCCATTACTACATTCCTTCCTCCATTACTCCATTCTTCCATTACTCCATTCCTCCCTCCATTCCTCCCTCCATTCCTCCCTCCATTACTCCATTCCTCACTCCATTACTCCATTACTCCATTCCTCCCTCCATTACTCCATTCCACCCTCCAATCCTCCACTACTCCATTCCTCCCTCCATTCCTCCCTCAATTCCTCGCTCCATTCCTCCCTCCATTACTCCATACCTCCCTCCATTCCTCCCTCCATTACTCCATTCCTCCCCCCATTCCTCCCTCCATTACTCCATTCCTCCCCCATTAATCCATTCCTCCCCCCATTACTCAATTCCTCCCCCATTCCTCCCCCCATTACTCAATTCCTCCCTCAATTACTCCATTCCTCCCCCATTACTCAATTCCTCCCCCATTCCTCCCTCCATTACTCCATTCCTCCCTCCATTACTCCATTCCTCCCTCCATTACTACATTCCTCCCTCCATTACTCCATTCTTCCCTCCATTCCTCCCTCCATTCCTCCCTCCATTACTCCATTCCTCCCCTATTCCTCCCTCCATTCCTCCCTCCATTACTCCATTCCTCACTCCATTACGCCATTCCTCCTTCCATTACTCCATTCTTCCCTCCATTACTCCATTCCTCCCTCCAATCCTCCATTACTCCATTCCTCCCTCCATTCCTCCCTCCATTCCTCCCTCCATTACTCCATTCCTCCCTCCATTCCTCCCTCCATTACTCCATTCCTCCCTCCATTCCTCCCTCCATTACTCCATTCCTCCCCCCATTACTCAATTCCTCCCCCCATTCCTCCCCCCATTACTCCATTCCTCCCTCCTCTACTCCATTCCTCCCCCCATTACTCCATTCCTCCCCCATTCCTCCCCCCATTACTCCATTCCTCCCTCCATTACTTCATTCCTCCCTCCATTACTCCATTTCTCCCCCCATTACTCCATTCCTCCCCCCATCCCTCCCCCTATTACTCCATTCCTCCCTCCATTCCTCCATCCATTACTGCATTCCTCCCTCCATTCCTCCATTACTCCATTCCTCCCCCTATTACTCCATTCCTCCCTCCATTCCTCCATTACTCCATTCCTCCCTCCATTCCTCCCTCCATTACTCCATTCCTCCCTCCATTCCTCCCTCCATTACTCCATTCCTCCCTCCATTACTCCATTCCTCCCTCCATTACTCCATTCCTCCCCCCATTACTCCATTCCTCCCTCCATTCTTACCTCCATTACTTCATTCCTCCCTCCATTACTACATTACTCCATTACTCTATTCCTCCCTCCATTCCTCCCTCCATTACTCCATTCCTCCCCCCATTAATCCATTCCTACCCCCATTCCTCCCCCATTACACCGTTCCTCCCTCCATTACTCCCTCCATTCCTCCCCCATTACTCCCTCCATTCCTTCCCCCATTCCTCCCCCCATTCCTCCCCCATTACTCCATTCCTCCCTCCATTCCTCCCCCCATTCCTCCCCCCATTTAATCCATTCCTCCCCCCATTCCTCCCCCCCATTACTCCGTTCCTCCCTCCATTACTCCCTCCATTCCTCCCCCCATTACTCCATTCCTACCCCCATTCCTCCACCCATTCCTTCCCTCATTACTCCATTCCTCCCCCCATTACTCCATTCCTCCCCCTATTCCTCCCCCCATTCCTCCCCCCATTACTCCATTCCTCCCTCCATTCCTCCCTCCATTACTCCATTCCCCCTCCATTCCTCCCTCCATTCCTCCCTCCATTACTCCATTCCTCCCTCCATTCCTCCCTCCATTCCTCCCTCCATTCCTCCCTCCATTCCTCCCTCCATTCCTCCCTCCATTACTCCATACCTCCCTCCATTCCTCCCTCCAGTACTCCATTCCTCCCTCCATTCCTCCCTCCATTACTCCATTCCTCCCCCATTACTCAATTCCTCCCCCCATTCCTCCCTCCATTCCTCCCTCCTCTACTCCATTCCTCCCCCCATTACTCCATTCCTCCCCCATTCCTCCCCCCATTACTCCATGTCTCCCTCCATTACTTCATTCCTCCCTCCATTAATCCATTCCTCCCTCCATTCCTACATTACTCCATTCCTCCCCCTATTACTCCATTCCTCCCTCCATTCCTCCATTCCTCCCTCCATTCCTCCCTCCATTACTCCATTCCTCCCTCCATTCCTCCCTCCATTCCTCCCTCCATTACTCCATTCCTCCCTCCATTACTCCATTCCTCCCTCCATTACTCCATTCCTCCCCCATTACTCCATTCCTCCCTCCATTCTTACCTCCATTACTTCATTCCTCCCTCCATTACTACATTACTCAATTACTCCATTCCTCCCTCCATTCCTCCCTCCATTACTCCATTCCTCCCCCCATTAATCCATTCCTACCCCCATTCCTCCCCCCATTACACCGTTCCTCCCTCCATTACTCCCTCCATTCCTCCCCCATTACTCCCTCCATTCCTTCCCCCATTCCTCCCCCCATTCCTCCCCCATTACTCCATTCCTCCCTCCATTCCTCCCCCCATTAATCCATTCCTCCCCCCATTCCTCCCCCCATTACTCCGTTCCTCCCTCCATTACTCCCTCCATTCCTCCCCCCATTACTCCATTCCTCCCCCCATTCCTCCCCCCATTCCTTCCCTCATTACTCCATTCCTCCCCCCATTACTCCATTCCTCCCCCTATTCCTCCCCCATTCCTCCCCCCATTACTCCATTCCTCCCTCCATTCCTCCCTCCATTACTCCATTCCCCCTCCATTCCTCCCTCCATTCCTCCCTCCATTACTCCATTCCTCCCTCCATTCCTCCCTCCATTCCTCCCTCCATTACTCCATTCCTCTCTCCATTCCTCCCCCCATTACTCCATTCCTCCCTCCCTCTCCCTACCTCCCTCCCTCCATCCTTCCCTCCGTTTCTCCCTCCCACTATTCCACCCACCATCTCCCCCTTACCCATCCATCTGTCCCTCCCTCCCTCTGTTCCTCCCTCCCTCCATTTCTTCCTTCATTCCTCCATTTCTCCCTTCTTCCATCCCTCCATTCCTCCCTCCCGCCCTCATTACACCCGCCCTGCATGTCTCCTTTCATTACTACAACCCTCCCTCCATCCTCTCTCCCACTTCTCCTCCCTCTATCCCTTCCTCCAACTATTCCTCCCTCCATCACTCCCTCTGTTCCATCCACCATCACCCACCCACTCCCTCCTTCCATTCCCCCCTCCCTCCCAGCCCTCCCTCCATCCCCCCTCCCACCATTCCTCCTCCATCCCTCCTTCCCTCCCTCGATTCCTTCCTCCCTCCAATATCCCCTCCCTCAATTCCTACCTTCATCATTCCATTCCTTCCTACCTCCATTCCTCCCTCCATTACTTCATTCCTCCCTCCAATCCTCCACTACTCATTCCTCCCTCCATTCCTCCCTCAATTCCTCGCTCCATTCCTCCCTCCATTACTCCATACCTCCCTCCATTCCTCCCTCCATTACTCCATTCCTCCCCCCATTCCTCCCTCCATTACTCCATTCCTCCCCCATTAATCCATTCCTCCCACCATTACTCAATTCCTTCCCCCATTCCTCCCCCCATTACTCAATTCCTCCCTCAATTACTCCATTCCTCCCCCCATTACTCAATTCCTCCCCCATTCCTCCCTCCATTACTCCATTCCTCCCTCCATTACTCCATTCCTACCTCCATTACTACATTCCTCCCTCCATTACTCCATTCTTCCCTCCATTCCTCCCTCCATTCCTCCCTCCATTACTCCATTCCTCCCCTATTCCTCCCTCCATTCCTCCCTCCATTACTCCATTCCTCACTCCATTACGCATTCCTCCTTCCATTACTCCATTCTTCCCTCCATTACTCCATTCCTCCCTCCAATCCTCCATTACTCCATTCCTCCCTCCATTCCTCCCTCCATCCTCCCTCCATTACTCCATTCCTCCCTCCATTCCTCCCTCCATTACTCCATTCCTCCCTCCATTCCTCCCTCCATTACTCCATTCCTCCCCCCATTACTCAATTCCTCCCCCCATTCCTCCCCCCATTACTCCATTCCTCCCTCCTCTACTCCATTCCTCCCCCCATTACTCCATTCCTCCCCCATTCCTCCCCCCATTACTCCATTCCTCCCTCCATTACTTCATTCCTCCCTCCATTACTCCATTTCTCCCCCCATTACTCCATTCCTCCCCCCATCCCTCCCCCTATTACTCCATTCCTCCCTCCATTCCTCCATCCATTACTGCATTCCTCCCTCCATTCCTCCATTACTCCATTCCTCCCCCTATTACTCCATTCCTCCCTCCATTCCTCCATTACTCCATTCCTCCCTCCATTCCTCCCTCCATTACTCCATTCCTCCCTCCATTCCTCCCTCCATTCCTCCCTCCATTACTCCATTCCTCCCTCCATTACTCCATTCCTCCCTCCATTACTCCATTCCTCCCCCCATTACTCCATTCCTCCCTCCATTCTTACCTCCATTACTTCATTCCTCCCTCCATTACTACATTACTCCATTACTCTATTCCTCCCTCCATTCCTCCCTCCATTACTCCATTCCTCCCCCCATTAATCCATTCCTACCCCCATTCCTCCCCCATTACACCGTTCCTCCCTCCATTACTCCCTCCATTCCTCCCCCATTACTCCCTCCATTCCTTCCCCCATTCCTCCCCCCATTCCTCCCCCATTACTCCATTCCTCCCTCCATTCCTCCCCCCATTCCTCCCCCCATTTAATCCATTCCTCCCCCCATTCCTCCCCCCCATTACTCCGTTCCTCCCTCCATTACTCCCTCCATTCCTCCCCCCATTACTCCATTCCTACCCCCATTCCTCCACCCATTCCTTCCCTCATTACTCCATTCCTCCCCCCATTACTCCATTCCTCCCCCTATTCCTCCCCCATTCCTCCCCCCATTACTCCATTCCTCCCTCCATTCCTCCCTCCATTACTCCATTCCCCCCTCCATTCCTCCCTCCATTCCTCCCTCCATTACTCCATTCCTCCCTCCATTCCTCCCTCCATTCCTCCCTCCATTCCTCCCTCCATTCCTCCCTCCATTCCTCCCTCCATTACTCCATACCTCCCTCCATTCCTCCCTCCAGTACTCCATTCCTCCCTCCATTCCTCCCTCCATTACTACATTCCTCCCCCATTACTCAATTCCTCCCCCCATTCCTCCCTCCATTCCTCCCTCCTCTACTCCATTCCTCCCCCCATTACTCCATTCCTCCCCCATTCCTCCCCCCATTACTCCATGTCTCCCTCCATTACTTCATTCCTCCCTCCATTAATCCATTCCTCCCTCCATTCCTACATTACTCCATTCCTCCCCCTATTACTCCATTCCTCCCTCCATTCCTCCATTCCTCCCTCCATTCCTCCCTCCATTACTCCATTCCTCCCTCCATTCCTCCCTCCATTCCTCCCTCCATTACTCCATTCCTCCCTCCATTACTCCATTCCTCCCTCCATTACTCCATTCCTCCCCCATTACTCCATTCCTCCCTCCATTCTTACCTCCATTACTTCATTCCTCCCTCCATTACTACATTACTCAATTACTCCATTCCTCCCTCCATTCCTCCCTCCATTACTCCATTCCTCCCCCCATTAATCCATTCCTACCCCCATTCCTCCCCCCATTACACCGTTCCTCCCTCCATTACTCCCTCCATTCCTCCCCCATTACTCCCTCCATTCCTTCCCCCATTCCTCCCCCCATTCCTCCCCCATTACTCCATTCCTCCCTCCATTCCTCCCCCCATTAATCCATTCCTCCCCCCATTCCTCCCCCCATTACTCCGTTCCTCCCTCCATTACTCCCTCCATTCCTCCCCCCATTACTCCATTCCTCCCCCCATTCCTCCCCCCATTCCTTCCCTCATTACTCCATTCCTCCCCCATCCCTCCATTCCTCCAACCCTCCTTCCATCCCTCCCTATCTCCATTCATCCCTCCCACATTCCTCCCTCCAACCGTCCCTCCATTCCTCCCTCCATCCCTCCTTCCTTCAATCCATCCATCCCTCCCTCATTCCTCCCTCCATTCCTACCTCCTTCCATTCCTCCCTCCATCCCTCCCTCCATTCCTTCCTCCCTCATTCCTCCTTCCATTCATCCCTACCTCCATCTCCCTCCCACCATTCCTCCCTCCCTCCATTCCTCCCTCCCTCCATTCCTTTCCTCCCTCATATCCTCCATCCATTCCTCCCTCCATTCCTACATTTCTCTCTTCATTCCTCCCCCCATTACTCCATTCCTCCCCCCATTCCTCCCCCATTCCTTCCCTCATTACTCCATTCCTCCCCCCATTACTCCATTCCTCCCTCCATTCCTCCCTCCATCCCACCCATTCCCCCTCCATTCCTCCCTCCATTCCTCCCTCCATTACTCCATTCCTCCCTCCTATTCCTCCCTCCATTCCTCCCTCCCTCCATTACTCCATTCCTCCCTCAATTCCTTCCCTCCATTCCTCCCTCCATTACTCCATTCCACCTTCCATCCCTCCCTCCATTCCTCCCTCCATTACTCCCTCCTGTTATTCCATCCCTCCCTCCATTCCTCCCTCCATTACTCCATTCCTCCCTCCATTCCACCCTCCATTCCTCCCTCCATTACTTCATTCCTCCCTCCATTCCTCCATTACACCCTCCCTCCATGTCTCCTTTCATTACTACAGCCCTCCCTCCATCCCTCCCTCCCACTTCTCCTCCCTCTATCCCTTCCTCCAACTATTCCTCCCTCCATCACTCCCTCTGTTCCACCCACCATCACCCACCCACCCACTCCCTCCTTCCATTCCCCCCTCCCTCCCTCCAGCCCTCCCTCCATCCCCCCTCCCACCATTCCTCCCTCCATCCCTCCTTCCCTCCCTCGATTCCTTCCTCCCTCCAATATCCCCTCCCTCAATTCCTACCTTCATCATTCCATTCCTTCCTCATCCTCCATTCCTCCCTCCATTCCTTTCCTCCCTCATATCCTCCATCCATTCCTCCCTCCATTCCTACTTTTCTCTCTCACTCCCTCCCTCCCACATTTCTCCATCCATCCATTTATCTGTCCCTCCATTACTCCCTCCCTCCCTCCATTCCTCCCTCCATTCCTCCCTCCCACATTCCTCCATTCCTCCAAACCTCCTTCCATCCCTCCCTACCTCCATTCGTCCCTCCCCACACCTCCTCCAACCCTCCCTCCATTACTCCCTTCCTCCCTTCCTCCCTCCATTCCTTCCTCCATTCCTCCAACCCTCCTTCCATCCCTCCCTACTGCCATTCATCCCTCCCACATTCCTCCTCCAACCCTCCCTCCATTACTCCCTCCCTCCATTCCTCCCTCCATTCCTCCCTCCATTCCTCCAACCCTCCTTCCATCCCTCCCTACCTCCATTCATCCCTCCCACATTCCTCCTCCAACCGTCCCTCCCTCCACTCCCTCCATCCCAAAACCCCCACCACAACCCAACCACCCACCCCCAACCACCACCCCCCACCACCAAACACAACACCCCAACCACCACCCCAACCACCCCCAACACCACCCACCCACCCCCCCAACCCCCCCACCCCAAACACCCACCCCAACACCCCACCACCCAACACCACCACCACCCACACAACCCACCTCCAACACACCAACCCAACCACCCACCAACCCACCACCATAACCAACCACACTCAACCCAACACACACAACCCACCCCCCAACCCACAACACCCACCCAACAACACCCCACCCACCCCACCCAACACCAACCCACCAAACAACAACCAACCACCCAACCACCCAACCCCAACACCCCCCCCCCCCAACAACCCACCACCCACAACACCCCCAACACCTAACACCCACAACCACCCCCAACCCACCCCCCTACCACTCCAACACACCCAACACCCCCCCACACCCCAACACCCCCCAACCACCCACACACCAACCAACACCCCCAACCACCTAACACCACAACACCCCCAACCCCCCCAACCACCAACACCCAACCACTCCACCCAACCTCCCAACCCCCCACCCCAACCACCCACCCAACACCCACCAACCCCACCCAACCACCACCCCCAACCACCCACCCAACCAACCACCCAACACCCAACCACCCACACAAACACCCACCAACCACCCACCCCAAACACACCAACCACCCACAAACACCCAACCACCACCAAACCACCCACAAACCCACCAACCACCACCCCAACCCAACCACCCACCAAACCACCCACACACCCAACCTACCACCCCCAACCACCAACACCACCCTCCCATCACCAAAACCAACAACCATCCCTCCACCCACCACCCACCCACTACCACCCTCTATTCCTCCCTCCATCACTCCCTCTGTTCCACCCACCCATCACCCACCCACCCACCCTCCTTCCATTCCCCCCTCCCTCCCTCCATCCCTCCCTCCATCCCCCCTCCCACCATTCCTCCCTCCATCCCTCTTCCCTCCCTCGATTCCTTCCTCCCTCCAATATCCCCTCCCTCAATTCCTACCTTCATCATTCCATTCCTTCCTACCTCCATTCCTCCCTCCATTCCTTTCCTCCCTCATATCCTCCATCCATTCCTCCCTCCATTCCTACTTTTCTCTCTTCATTCCTCCCTCCCACATTCTCCATCCATCCATTTAATCTGTCCCTCCATTACTCCCTCCCTCCCTCCATTCCTCCCTCCATTCCTCCCTCCCACATTCCTCCATTCCTCCAAACCTCCTTCCATCCCTCCCTACCTCCATTCGTCCCTCCCACATTCCTCCCTCCAACCCTCCCTCCATTACTCCCTTCCTCCCTTCCTCCCTCCATTCCTTCCTCCATTCCTCCAACCCTCCTTCCATCCCTCCCTACTGCCATTCATCCCTCCCACATTCCTCCCTCCAACCCTCCCTCCATTACTCCCTCCCTCCATTCCTCCCTCCATTCCTCCCTCCATTCCTCCAACCCTCCTTCCATCCCTCCCTACCTCCATTCATCCCTCCCACATTCCTCCCTCCAACCGTCCCTCCATTCCTCCCTCCATCCCTCCTTCCTTCCATCCATCCATCCCTCCCTCATTCCTCCCTCCATTCCTACCTCCTTCCATTCCTCCCTCCATCCCTCCCTCCATTCCTTCCTCCCTCATTCCTCCTTCCATTCATCCCTACCTCCATTCCTCCCACCATTCCTCCCTCCCTCCATTCCTCACTCCATTTATCCTTCCATTCCTCCTTCCATCCCTCTGTCCATTCCTCCTCCATCTCTCCCTCCATTCCTCCCTCCCACATTCTTCCCTCCATCCCTCCAACCCTCTTACCATCTCTCCCTCCATTCCTCCCTCCCTCCCTACATTCCTCCATTCCTCCCTCCCACATTCCTCCATAGCTCCAACCCTCCTCCCATCCCTCCCTCCATTCCTCCCACTACTATTAAAAGGTACATTGAGATAACAGGAGTGCCATCCCCCCTTCCCTCTGGAAAGGCCTGGAGATTGTGATCCAGGGTCAACAGGCTGGTAAACCAAACCAGGTAGAGATGATTACACCAGAGAGCTGAGAGAGCAGAGCAGAGAACAGAGATAGCAGAGAGCAGAGAGAGGAGAGCAGAGCAGAGAGAGCAAAGAGAGCTGAGAGAGCTGTGAGAGCTGAGATAGCAGAGCAGAGAGTAGAGAGAGCTGAGAGAGCAGAGCAGAGAGTAGAGAGAGCTGAGAGAGCAGAGAGAGCTAAGAGAGCAGAGAGAGCTGGGAGAGCAGAGAGAGCTGAGAGAGCAGAGATAGCTGAGAGAGCTGAGAGAGCAGAGAGAGCTGAGAGAGCAGAGAGAGCTGAGAGAGCAGAAAGAGCAGAGAGAGGTGAGAGAGCAGAGAGAGCAGAGAGAGCTGGGAGAGCAGAGAGAGCAGAGAGAGCTGAGAGAGCAGAGAGAGCAGAGAGCTGAGCAAAGAGAGCTGAGAAAGCAGAGAGCTGAGCAAAGAGAGCTGAGAGAGCTGAGAAAGCAGAGCAGAGAGAGTTGAGAGAGCAGAGCAGAGAGCTGAGAGAGCTGAGAGAGCTCAGACAGCTGAGAGCTGAGAGAACAGATTTGAGAGAGCTGAGAAAGCAGAGCAGAGAGTAGAGAGAGCTGAGAGAGCAGAGAGAGCAGAGAGAGCTGAGAGAGCAGAGAGCTGAGCAAAGAGAGCTGAGAGAGCAGAGAGAGCAGAGAGAGCTGAGAGAGCAGAGAGCTGAGCAAAGAGAGCTAAGAGAGCTGAGAGAGCTGAGAAAGCAGAGCAGAGAGAGCTGAGAGAGCAGAGCAGAGAGCTGAGAGAGCTGAGAGAGCTGAGAGAGCAGAGAGAGCTGAGAGAGCTGAGAGAGCAGAGAGAGCTGAGAGGTGAGAGAGCAGAGAGGTGAGAGAGCAGAGAGAGCAGAGAGCTGAGCAAAGAGAGCTGAGAAAGCAGAGAGCTGAGCAAAGAGAGCTGAGAGAGCTGAGAATGCTGAGAAAGCTGAAAAAGCAGAGCTGAGAGAGCTGAGAGCTGAGAGAACAGAGCTGAGAGAGCTGAGAGAGCTGAGAAAGCAGAGAGAGCAAAGACAGCTGAGAGAGCAGAGAGAGCTGGGAGAGCTGAGATAGCAGAGCAGAGAGTAGAGAGAGCTGAGAGAGCAGAGAGAGCAGAGAGCTGAGCATAGAGAGCTGAGAGAGCTGAGAGAGCTGAGAAAGCAGAGCAGAGAGCAGAGAGAGCTGAGAGAGCAGAGCAGAGAGCTGAGAGAACTGAGAAAGCAGAGCTGAGAGAGCTGAGAGCTGAGAGAGCTGAGAGATTAGAGAGAGCTGAGAGAGCAGAGAGAGCAGAGAGAGCTGAGAGAGCAGAGAGAGCTGAGAGAGCAGAGAGAGCTGAGAGGTGAGAGAGCAGAGAGAGCTGGGAGAGCTGAGATAGCAGAGCAGAGATTAGAGAGAGCAGAGAGAGCTGGAAGAGCTGAAAGAGCTGAGAGAGCAGAGAGAGCAGAGAGAGCTGAGAGAGCAGAGGTCAGAGAGCTGAGCAAAGAGAGCTGAGAAAGCAGTGGGCTGAGCAAAGAGAGCTGCTAGAGCTGAGAGAGCCGAGAAAGCAGAGCAGAGAGCAGAGAGAGCAGAGAGAAGTGAGAGAGCAGAGAGAGCAGAGAGAGCTGGGGGAGCGGAGAGAGCAGAGAGAGTGGAGAGAGCTGAAAGAGCTGAGAGAGCAGAGAGAGCAGAGAGAGCTGAGAGAGCTGAGAAAGCAGAGCAGAGAGCAGAGAGAGCTGAGAGAGCAGAGCAGAGAGCTGAGAGAGCTGAGAAAGCAGAGCTGAGAAAGCTGAGAGCTTTCTCTGGGTCCATGTTAATATTGTAAAAAAAAACACGTATGATGAAGTGTGAGGAAAGGTCTTTCTACTTCTTTTGTTCTTTGTGGATAGGATAGTGAATAGAATCGTGAATAGGATAGTGAATAGAATAGTGGATGGGATAGTGAATAGAATAGTGGATGGGATAGTGAATAGAATAGTGGATGGGATAGTGAATAGAATAGTGGATAGGATAGTGAATAGAATAGTGAATGGAATCGTGAATAGGATAGTGAATAGAATAGTGGATGGGATAGTGAATAGAATAGTGGATAGGATAGTGAATAGAATAGTGAATGGAATCGTGAATAGGATAGCGAATAGAATAGTGGATAGGATAGTGAATAGAATAGTGGATAGGATAGTGAATAGAATAGTGGATAGGATAGTGAATAGAATAGCGAATGGAATCGTGAATAGGATAGCGAATAGAATAGTGGATAGGATAGTGAATAGAATAGTGAATGGAATCGTGAATAGGATAGTGAATGGAATAATGAATAGAATAGTGAATGAAATAGTGGATAGGATAGTGAATAGAATAGTGAATGGAATCGTGAATAGGATAGTGAATAGAATAGTGGATAGGATAGTGAATAGAATAGTGAATGGAATCGTGAATAGGATAGTGAATAGAATAGTGGATAGGACAGTGAATGGAATAGTGGATAGGACAGTGAATGGAATAGTGAAGAGAATAGTGAATGGAATAGTGGATAGGGTAGTGAATGGAATCATGAATAAGATAGTGAATTGAATAGTGAATGGAATAGTGAATGGAATAGTGAATATGATAGTGAATGAAATAGTGAATAGGATAGTGAATGGAATAATGAATAGGATAGTGAATAGAATAGTGGATAGGACAGTGAATGGAATAGTGGATAGGACAGTGAATGGAATAGTGAAGAGAATAGTGAATGGAATAGTGGATAGGATAGTGAATAGAATAGTGAATGGAATCGTGAATAGGATAGTGAATGAAATCATGAATAGGATAGTGAATGGAATAGTAAATAAGGATAGTGAATGGAATAGTGAATAGGATAGTCAATGGAATAGTGAATGGAATAGTGAATATGATAGTGAATGGAATAGTGAATGGAATAGTGAACGGAATAGTGAATGGAATAGTGAATGGAGAAAAGAAACACAGATGTAACATATCTCTAAGGAGAATCGTATATATCTCCGGCTCAGACAGTGTGTGTGTGTGTGTGTGTGTGTGTGTGTGTGTGTGTGTGTGTGTGTGTGTGTGTGTGTGTGTGTGTGTGTGTGTGTTGGTGGGTGTGTGTGTGTGTGTGTGTCTGTGGGGCGGGGCTGCATGCAGACTGGTCTGTGTGTGTGATTTTAAAGCAGTTCTCCCCATCTGGTTTGTGCATATCGTAGTCTCTCTGCGAATTGCATCAGTCTGTTACATCTCACTTACTCACACGTCTGCCCCCCCCCCCCCCCCCCCATATACAGTACCAGTCAAAAGTTCGGACACACCTACTCATTCAAGTGTTTTTCTTTATTTTTACTATTTTCTACATTGTAGAATTATAGTGAAGACATCAAAACTATGAAATAACACACATGGAATCATGTAGAAACCAAAATAAAGTGTTTAAACAAATCAAAATATATTTTATATTTGAGATTCTTTAAAGTAGGCATCCTTTAAGTTGATGACAGCTTTGCACTCGCTTGGCATTCTCTCAACCAGCTTCATGAGGTAGTCACCTGGAATGCATTTCAATTCAAAATGTATTTGTGGAATTTCTTTCCTTCCTAATGCGTTTGAGCCAATCATTTGTGTTGTGTGGTATACAGAAGATAGTTCTATGTGGTGAACTACCAAGTCCATATTATGGCAAGAACAGCTCAAATAAGCAAAGAGAAACGACAGTCCATCATTACTTTATTAAGTCAACTGCAGTCCCAAAAATCATCAAGTGCTGTGATGAAACTGGCTCTGATGAGGACCACCACAGGAAAGGAAGACCCAGTTACCTCTGCTGTGATGAAACTGGCTCTGATGAGGACCGCCACAGGAAAGGAAGACCCAGTTACCTCTGCTGTGATGAAACTGGCTCTGATGAGGACCGCCACAGGAAAGGAAGACCCAGTTACCTCTGCTGTGATGAAACTGGCTCTGATGAGGACCGCCACAGGAAAGGAAGACCCAGAGGTACCTCTTCTGTGATGTGATGAAACTGGTTCTCATGAGGACCGCCACAGGAAAGGAAGACCCAGAGGTACCTCTTCTGTGATGTGATGAAACTGGTTCTCATGAGGACCACCACAGGAAAGGAAGACCCAGTTACCTCTGCTGTGATGTGTTGAAACTGGTTCTCATGAGGACCACCACAGGAAAGGAAGACCCAGTTACCTCTGCTGTGATATGATGAACCTGGCTCTGATGAGGACCGCCACAGGAAAGGAAGACCCAGAGGTACCTCTTCTGCAGAGGATAAGTTCATTGGAGTTACCAGCCTCAAAAATCAGTTTATTAAAGTATATATATATATATGTATATTTATAGATGTATGTGGTTTCACAGAGAAGAAGATTTATTTGCCTTCAAACAGGCCTGTAGAGGGGGAGGGGTGAGGGAAGGGAGGGGAGGAATGTCAAACATCAAGGGCTTTTAAACCCTTCACCCCCCCACCCCGCCCGCCCCCCACCCCCTGCCCCTCCCACCTTGACATGATCTAGTCAGATGTTAAACACATCCCAATCACATGACCCTCTCCAGGTCACTATCGCTAACAATAACCAAAACACCCTGACATGGAGACATGGGTTGACTCTCAAATGGCATCCTATTCCTATTCTTTCAGCACTACTTTTGACCCGGGTATATAGTACTCTGGTCTAAAGTAGTGCACTACATAGGGAATAAGGGAGTCATTTGGGGAGTAGCCCGTGAGACATGGATCCCAGTGGAGTGGTTTTGATTAACCATCCAGGTCTGGTCTGCAGGTTTCACTCTGAATGTTGTTCTGGAGGCAGCTCTGTGGATCACTAGCTGGTACAGCTACAAAGTCATAAAATCAGATTTTAAACCTAACCTTAACCTTAACCTTAACCCTAATCCTAAACCTAACCATAACCCTAACCCTAACCCTAAACCTAACCCTAACCATAACCCTAAACCTAACCTTAACGCTAACCCTAATCTTAACCCGAACCCTAATCCTAAACCTAACCATAACCCTAACCCTAATCCCAAACCTAACCTTAACCCTAACCCTAATCCCAAACCTAACCTTAACCCTAACCCTAATCCCAAACCTAACCTTAACTCTAATCCCAAACCTAACCTTAACCCTAATCCCAAACCTAACCTTAACCTTAACCCTAACCCTAAACCTAATCTTAACCCTAATCCTAATCCCAAACCTAACCCTAACCCTATAACCCTAATCCTAATCCCAAACCTAGGTTTCGCAGTTACATTGGTGGGCCATACATTAAATAAAACCAGAAGCTTACCTTGACTTGGAAGAGTTCCAGTGTTGGATAGCCTTAGCCAGCTAGCTAACATAGCTCCCTCTCAGTTGGATAGCCGTAGCCAGCTAGCTAACATAGCTCCCTCTCTGTTGGATAGCCATAGCCAGCTAGCTAACATAGCATCCCTCTCTGTTGGATAGCCATAGCCAGCTAGCTAACATAGCTCCCTCTCTGTTGGATAGCCATAGCCAGCTAGCTAACATAGCTCCCTCTCTGTTGGATAGCCATAGCCAGCTAGCTAACATAACAGCCCTCTTTGTTGGATAGCCATAGCCAGCTAGCTAAAATAGCATCCCTCTCTGTTGGATAGCCATAGCCAGCTAGCTAACATAGCATCCCTCTCTGTTGGATAGCCTTAGCCAGCTAGCTAACATAACATACCTCTTTGTTGGATAGCCATAGCCAGTTAGCTAACATAGCATCCCTCTCTGTTGGATAGCCTTAGCCAGCTAGCTAACATAGCATCCCTCTCTGTTGGATAGCCATAGCCATCTAGCTAACAAAGCATCCCTCTCTGTTGGATAGCCATAGCCAGCTAGCTAACATAGCTCCCTCTCTGTTGGATAGCCTTAGCCAGCTAGCTAACAAAGCATCCCTCTCTGTTGGATAGCCTTAGCCAGCTAGCTAACAAAGCATCCCTCTCTGTTGGATAGCCATAGCCAGCTAGCTAACATAGCTCCCTCTCTGTTGGATAGCCTTAGCCATCTAGCTAACAAAGCATCCCTCGCTGTTGGATAGCCATAGCCAGCTAGCTAACATAGCATCCCTCTCTGTTGGATAGCCATAGCCATAGCCAGCTAGCTAACATAGCATCCCTCTTTGTTGGATAGCCATAGCCAGCTAGCTAACAAAGCATCCCTCTCTGTTGGATAGCCATAGCCAGCTAGCTAACAAAGCATCCCTCTCTGTTGGATAGCCTTAGCCAGCTAGCTAACAAAGCATCCCTCTCTGTTTGATAGCCTTAGCCATCTAGCTAACAAAGCATCCCTCTCTGTTGGATAGCCATAGCCAGATAGCTAACATAGCTCCCTCTCTGTTGTATAGCCTTAGCCAGCTAGCTAACATAGCTCCCTCTCTGTTGTATAGCCTTAGCCAGCTAGCTAACATAGCATCCCTCTCTGTTGGATAGCCATAGCCAGCTAGCTAACATAGCATCCCTCTCTGTTGGATAGCCTTAGCCAGCTAGCTAACATAGCATCCCTCTCTGTTTGAGCCAGGTGTTTGAGTAGGCTAAACTTGCCAGCTGCATTCAAATCAAATCACATTTCAATTGTCAAAAACAACCAACCGTACAGTGAAATTATGAATACAACCTTACAATTGAAATGCTGAATAACCAACAATGCAGTTTTAAGAACATTTCTACAAAATGTAAGAGATAAGAACAACTAAGTGAGTGAAAGTAAAACTATATGTACACCAATACTACGAAATATAGTGATCTCTCTCTGTCTTGCTTCTCCATCACTTTGCAATACATTCATTTGTTCGAACCTGTTAAATTATTGCCCTTCTCTCTCTTTGAGTCAACTACTTACCACAGCTTATGCTTTCAGTACTAGATTCATTCTCTGACCCTTTGATTGGGTGGAAGACATGTCAGTTCATGCTGCAAGAGCTCTGATAGGTTGGAGGACGTCCTCCGGGAAGTTGTCATAATTACTGTGTAAGTCTATGGAAGGGGGTGAAAGCCATGAGCCTCCTAGGTTTTGTATTGAAGTCACTGTACCCAGAGAAGGACGGAAACCAGCTATTCCTCCGGCTGCACCATGGCGCTACCCTACAGAGGGCTGTTGAGGCTACTGTAGACCTTCATTGCAAAAACAGTGTATTTGAATCAATTATTTGGTGACGTGAATATATTTAGTACAGTTTTATCTAAAACAAATCGACATTTTTTGTTCACTTTTTTTTATTTGATTAAATTCACTGAGGAGGATGGTTCTACCGTTCCTCCTCTGAGGAGCCTCCGTTGATATGAACAGACACTCCAACTGCAGTCTACATATCATTATACACACACTCAGAGACAGCCTGCATATCATTATACACACACTCAGAGACAGTCTACATATCATTTATACACAGGCCAGAATTCAGTCCAGTAGGGATATTATAAAGCAATGCGAATGTGATTGTGATCATTGTGAACGTTGGAGGAATGTCCCTTTTCCCTCTGGATTGATTCCCGGCCCTTTCACAATGCAGTGGTATGTGAAGTCGATTCGGACTGTTTGTTTGCCGACAACCTGTGTTTTGCCCTAGAAACTGTCCCATTGACATTTCTGTTTACATTTACAGTGGTAGCCTACTGCTGAGTCCCTCCCTCCGCCTCTGATGAAGTTAAGCCAATCAGAGCACGATAAATATTTTTCGCTCGTACTTCAGTGTCACCGTTTATCATTCCTTTATGTTGCCCTTATGAATCTAAAGCTTATGCATGTTTAAAAGTAATGGTGTTTCGGCTAGTAGAAAATGAGCTAGAGACAGAACGAGAGAGACGGAAGGTTAGAAAACAGAATTACAGCCCCTTCAGAACCTCTCAGAGTGCTGATCTCCCCTCCATCTCTCGGCATCTCCATGGAAGCAGGAAGTGAGAGGAAAGTATTCCAAGATGGCCGCCAGCTTTGTGAATGGCAGACATTCCTCAGCGGCAGGGTGTCATTGGGGGTAAGAGGGTGGAGGAGGGGGAAGGAGTGGGTTGTAAGGGGGTGGGAGGGGGGGGTCGGTCTAGTTGTAGTGTTTACTCCCAATGGGGACTATATTAATAGTACCTGCTGCTGTTAAAGGACGTCCTGTCACTAGGTTTTCAATAAAACACTCGTTAAACAAACAATCAGTTTCCCTTTGGGCCTTGCTGGAGGCTGGAGGCTGGAGGCTGGAGGCTGGAGGCTGGGCTAAACTGACTGGCTGGCTGACTGACTGACTGGCTGACTGAGTGAAGCCTGTCTGGCTGACTGACTGGCTGACTGAGTGAAGCCTGTCTGGCTGACTGGCTGGCTGACTGACTGACTGGCTGGCTGACTGGCTGACTGGCTGATTGAGTGAAGCCTGTCTGACTGACTGACTGGCTGGCTGAGTGAAGCCAGTCTGGCTGACTGACTGGCTGACTGAGTGAAGCCTGTCTGGCTGACTGGCTGGCTGACTGACTGACTGACTGGCTGGCTGACTGACTGACTGGCTGACTGGCTGGCTGACTGACTGGCTGGCTGACTGGCTGATTGAGTGAAGCCTGTCTGGCTGACTGGCTGGCTGACTGACTCTCTCTCCTTTTCCTCTCTGTCTCTCTCCTTTATCCTCTCTGTCTCTCTCCTTTTCCTCTCTCTGGCTCTCTCCTTTTCCTCTCTGTCTCTCTCCCTTTTCCTCTGTCTCTCTCCTTTTCCTCTCTGTCTCTCTCCTTTTCCTCTCTGTCTCTCTCCTTTTCCTCTCTCTGGCTCTCTCCTTTTCCTCTCTGTCTCTCTCCCTTTTCCTCTGTCTCTCTCCTTTTCCTCTCTGTCTCTCTCCTTTTTCCTCTCTGTCTCTCTCCTTTATCCTCTCTCTGGCTCTCTCATTTTCCTCTCTCTGTCTCTCTCCTTTATCCTCTCTGTCTCTCTCCTTTTCCTCTCTGTCTCTCTCCTTTTCCTCTCTGTCTCTCTCCTTTTCCTCTCTGTCTCTCTCCTTTTCCTCTCTCTGGCTCTCTCCTTTTCCTCTCTGTCTCTCTCCCTTTTCCTCTGTCTCTCTCCTTTTCCTCTCTGTCTCTCTCCTTTATCCTCTCTCTGTCTCTTTCCTTTTCCTCTCTCTGTCTCTCTCCTTTTAACCTCTCTCTGTCTCTCTCCTTTTAACCTCTCTCTGTCTCTCTCCTTTTTCCTCTCTCTGTCTCTCTCCTTTTTCCTCTCTCTGTCTCTCTCCTTTTAACTTACACTGTAAAACATTCTTGTTGTTTAATAAACAGTATTATACAATAAAACAAACTCTAAAGTACCATATTAGTTATTTACAGTAAATTGCCATCAATGGCAATGCACCCTGGGTAATTTTAGGCGTAAACAGTAAATTATACTGTAAATTCCAAAGACTCTCTGGTTCAGCAGTACATTACAGTAACCGCACAGCATCCTGGGCTTGGCAACTTGCACATTTTTCAAACAATTCTGAGTGATAGGATTGAGGTCTGAAGTGAACCAAACAAACAAGGTGCGTACCACGTTTATATAATTTACACAATTAATTACACAGACTATAACACTGTTATGGAAAACCAGGGGCGTAACCACGGGTGGGCCACTGGGGGGCCAGGACCAACCATTCAGATTGAGAAAAAACAATTATATGTCTATATCTATCAACTCAGTGAGCAGGTGATGTTCCTCCTGGCTGCAGCAGTAATGATGTTCAGGTGATGTTCAGGTGATGTTCCTCCCAGCTGCAGCAGTAATGATGTTCAGGTGATGTTCAGGTGATGTTCCTCCTGGCTGCAGCAGTAATGATGTTCAGGTGACGTTCCTCCCAGCTGCAGCAGTAATGATGTTCAGGTGATGTTCAGGTGAGGTTCATGTGATGTTCAGGTGACGTTCATGTGATGTTCAGGTGATGTTCAGGTGACGTTCCTCCCAGCTGCAGCAGTATTGATGTTCAGGTGATGTTCAGGTGACATTCCTCCCAGCTGCAGCAGTAATGATGTTCAGGTGATGTTCAGGTGATGTTCAGGTGATGTTCAGGTGATGTTCAGGTGATGTTCCTCCCAGCTGCAGCAGTAATGATGTTCAGGTGATGTTCAGGTGACGTTCAGGTGATGTTCAGGTGATGTTCAGGTGATGTTCAGGTGACGTTCCTCCCAGCTGCAGCAGTAATGATGTTCAGGTGATGTTCAGGTGACGTTCAGGTGATGTTCAGGTGATGTTCAGGTGATGTTCAGGTGACGTTCCTCCCAGCTGCAGCAGTAATGATGTTCAGGTGATGTTCAGGTGATGTTCAGGTGATGTTCAGGTGATGCTCTTCCCAGCTGCAGCAGTATTTATGGTTCAGTCACCTGAGGTCGATTGTTGCCGTGCTATCCTGTTACCATCCTGGCTTTAATCCCCTGTTATGGTTGCAGAGGGACAGGGTACAGTGGAGGGGATAGGGGCATAGACAGCATAGACACACAGACATGCAGGCCAGGAAATAAACCTGGAGACATTCTTAAAACTAAGGAATGTATCAGGAAACCTGAAAGAGAGGGAGAGAGACAGAGACAGAAAGAGAGGAAGAGAGACAGAGACAGAAAGAGAGGGAGAGAGACAGACAGAGAGACAGAGACAGAAAGAGAGGGAGAGACAGAGACAGAAAGAGAGGGAGAGAGACAGGCAGAAAGAGAGGAAGAGAGACAGAGACAGAAAGAGAGGGAGAGAGACAGACAGAGAGACAGAGACAGAAAGAGAGGGAGAGAGACAGAGACAGAAAGAGAGGGAGAGAGACAGACAGAAAGAGAGGGAGAGAGACAGAGACAGAAAGAGAGGGAGAGAGACAGAGACAGAAAGAGAGGGACAGAGACAGAAATAATGAACTACAGGACAAAATACAAACCCTCAACCCAAAAATAACTGCGCTGTTGATGGTCCAAAGTGAAAGGATAAAATATTCAGATCACAAATTCCAATTGGCTATACATAAACTATTTAACATCATCCTTAGCAAAAATGTAAAACATGTTTATTTTTTTACCCCAATTTCGTGGTAGTAGTTACAGTCTTGTCTTCTTCACAACAATTGAACCGCTCTCCTTGAGGTTCTTGATGATCCGATAAATGACTGTTTTAGGTGCAATCTTATTTGCAGCAATATCCTTGCCTGTGAAGCCCTTTTTGTGCAATGCAATGATGACGGCATGTCAGGTAACCATGGTTGACAGAGGAAGAACAATGATTCCAAGCACCAGCCTCCTTTTGAAGCTTCCAGTCTGTTATTCGCACTCAATCAGCATGACAGAGTGATCTCCAGCCTTGTCCTCGTCAACACTCACACCCGTGTTAACGAGAGAATCACTGACATGATGTCAGCTGGTCCTTTTGTGGCAGGGCTGAAATGCAGTGAAAATGTTTTTTTGGGGGGGGATTCAGTTCATTTGCATTTCAAAGAGGGACTTTGCAATTAATTGCAATTCATCTGATCACTCTTCATAACTGCAACGGTTTTCCTCCTCTTCTGAGGAAAGATAAGTTGATTTAATATATTATATATAATATATTCATATTTTAATGAAATTTAACCGAACGCTGAATACAAAAGAACAGGAGAAATGAAAACCCAAACAGTTCTAAACACAGACACAGAAAACAACTACCCCACAACCCATAGTGGGAAAACAGGCTGCCTAAGTATGGTTCTCAATCAGAGACAACGACAGACAGCTGCCTCTGATTGGGAACCACACCAGGCCAAACACAGAAATACAAAAACCTAGAATACACAACATAGAATGCCCCACACCCAACTCACGCCCTGACCAAACTAAAACAGAGACATAAAAAAAGGAACTAAGGTCAGGACGTGACAATAACATTCTGCAGTTTATGCAAATGTCCATCATACAAACTGAGGCAGCAGACTTTGTGAAAATATATTTATATTTATATTTGTGTCATTCTCAATTCATTGATGTATATGTTGAAGAGGGTGGGGCTTAACTTGCATCCCTGTCTCAGCCCACGGCTCTGTGGAAAGAAATGTGTGTGTTATTTCCCAATTTTAACCACACATTTGTTTGTGTACATGGATTTTACAGTGTCATATGTTTTTCTCCCAACACCACTTTCTATTAATTTGTATAGCAGACCCTCAGGCCAAATTGAGTCAAAAGCTTTTTTGAAATCAACAAAGAATGAGAAGACTTTGCCTTTGTTTTGGTTTGTTTGTTTGTCAATTAGTGTGCAGGGTGAATACGTGGTCTGTCGTACGGTAATTTGGTAAAAAGCCAATTTGACATTTGCTCAGTACATTGTTTTCACTGTCTGTTGTTAATGATGCAGAGGATTTTTCCCAAGGTTGCTGTTGACACATATCCCACGGTAGTTATTGGGGTCAGATTTGTCCCCACTTTTGTGGATGATCAGTCCTTGGTTCCAAATATTGTGGAAGATGCCAGAGCTAAGGATTATGTTAAAGTAAAGCCAATTTGGAATTTGTGGTGTGTATATTTTATCATTTCATTGGAGGGTTTGTACTTTGTCCTGTAGTTCATTCAATGTAAATGTGAACCCAGTGGGTTCTGGTCGTCTTTCATAGTTGATTCTACAATTTGTATTTGATCATAGATAACTCTTTGCGCTGTTGTTTGTTTAGAATTTTCACATTTTCCCAGAAGTAGTTGGTTCTTTGGATTCTTCAATTACATTGAGCTGATTTCTGACGTGCTGTTCCCTCTTTTTCCGTAGTGTATTTCTGTATTGTTTTAGTGATTCACCATAGTGAAGGTGTAAACTCAGGTTTTCCGGGTCTCTATGTTTTTGGTTGGATAGGTTTCTCAATTCCTTTCTAAGGTTTTTGCATTCTTCATCAAACCATTTGCCATTGCTGTTAATTTTCTTAGGTTGTCTGTTGGACATTTTTAGATTTGATAAGGAAGCTGAGAGGTCAAATATACTGTTCAGGTTTTCTACTACCAAGTTTACACCATCACTATTATAGTAAAACATATTTTTCCTGGAAGTTGGCTAAAAGGGATTGAATTTGTTGTTGCCTAATTGTTTTTTGGCAGGTTTCCACACTACATTCCTTCCATCTATAACGTTTCTTAATATTATTCAGTTTCTTTGGTTTTGATTGCTCATGATTGAGTACTCTGTTCAAGTAGTCTCTCTCTCTCTCTCTCTGTGGTCTGGTCTTCACCTCAAGGTCTAGAACCAGTCAGTCACATGTAGACTATAAGTAGTTCTAATCAGCTAACTAAATACAATACACTAAATACAATCCACTAAATACACGAAATACAACTAAATACAACTAAATACACCTAAATATACCTAAATACACCTAAATACATGAAATACACCTAAATACAACTAAATACACGAAATCCAACTAAATATACCTGAATACACTAAATACAACTAATCCAACTAAATACACTAAATACACTAAATACACCTAAATCCAACTAATCCAACTAAATCCAATATCAATTGGTGAAAATGTCATATATCGTAAAAGGCCCCACGAAAACATATCCACTTTGGCACGATGTGGGTAAACATATAGGCCCCACGTAGGCTACCCATATTGGGCCGACACTGCGTTGGCACGATGTGGGTAAACATATAGGCCCCACGTAGGCTACCCATATTGGGCCGACACTGCTCATGACAGGTGGCGCCAAACGTTGAATTAAACCCCTTTGGATCGGTTACCAGTTACATTGTGTCAGAAAACGTATACAGTTGAAGTCAAAAGCTAACATACGCCTTAGCCAAATACATTTCAACTCCGTTTTTCGCAATTCCTGACATTTACTCCTAGTAAAAATTGCCTGTCTTAGGTTAGTTAGGAATACCACTTTATTTTAAGAATGTGAAATGTCAGAATAATAGTAGAGAGAATGATTTATTTCAGCTTTTATTTCTTTCATCACATTCCCAGTGGGTCAGAAGTTTACATACACTTAATATTTGGTAGCATTGAGTCAGGTTTGTAGGCCTCCTTGCTCACAAAAGCTTTTTCAGTTCTGCCCACAAATGTTCTGTAGATTTGAGGTCAGGGCTTTGTGATGGCCAGTCCAATACCTTGACTTTGTTATCATTAAGCCATTTTGCCACAACTTTGGAAGTATGTTTGGGGTCATTGCCCATTTGGAAGACAAATTTGCGAACAAGCTTTAACTTCCTGACTAATGTCTTGAGATGTTGCTTCAATATATCCACATAATTTTCAAGCCATCTATTTTGTGAAGTGCACCAGTCCTTCCTGCAGCAAAGCACCCCCACAACATGATGCTGCCACTTTGTCCCCAAGTGCAGTTGCAAACCATAGTCTGGCTTTTTGATGGCGGGTTTGGAGCAGTGGCTTCTTCCTTGCTGAGCGGCCTTTCAGCTTATGTCGATATCGACTCGTTTTACTGTGGATATAGATACTTTGTACCTGTTTCCTCCAGCATCTTCACAAGGTCCTTTGCTGTTGTTCTGGGGTTGATTTGCACTTTTCACACCAAAGTACGCTCATCTCTAGGAGACAGAACTCCAACCTAAGTGCATGTAAACTTCCCACTTCAACGGTATGCTTCTCATGTCACATGCTCTATAAGTCTTGTTTACAGACTTCATCATTGTAGTGAACAAGTTCACTTTTTATGCATCACACAACTTAACAGTTAAGCTGGATGGACACTCTCAGTAATGGTTCCACAAAATAAGGTTCTCTCTGGAGAAATAGATAATTGGCTTTAAAGTTTTGAACCCTCATTGGTTTAAATGTTGTTTCAATTTGTTTTTAAACATGAAATGGGGTCTTACTCCACCTCTACATTATTATTATTTTTTTTAAATGATTTTTTATTTCACCTTTATTTAACCAGGTAGGCAAGTTGAGAACAAGTTCTCATTTACAATTGCGACCTGGCCAAGATAAAGCAAAGCAGTTCGACACATACAACGACACAGAGTTACACATGGAGTAAAACAAACATACAGTCAATAATACAGTAGAAACAAGTCTATATACGATGTGAGCAAATGAGGTGAGATAAGGGAGGTAAAGGCAAAAAGGCCATGGTGGCAAAGTAAATACAATATAGCAAGTAAAACACTGGAATGGTAGATTTGCAATGGGAGAATGTGCAAAGTAGAAATAAAAATAATGGGGTGCAAAGGAGCAAAATAAATAAATTAAATAAAATACAGTAGGGAAAGAGGTAGTTGTTTGGGCTAAATTATAGGTGGGCTATGTACAGGTGCAGTAATCTGTGAGCTGTTCTGACAGTTGGTGCTTAAAGCTAGTGAGGGAGATAAGTGTTTCCAATTTCAGAGATTTTTGTAGTTCGTTCCAGTCATTGGCAGCAGAGAACTGGAAGGAGAGGCGGCCAAAGAAAGAATTGGTTTTGGGGTAGCTATGAAGTATTATGAAGTAGCTATGCCTGGTGATGGCTAGCCCAACCCAGGCTAGACCTCACCAGCCCAACCCAGACTAGCCCTCACCAGCCCAACCCAGGCTAGACCTCACCAGCCCAACCCAGGCTAGACCTCACCAGCCCAACCCAGGCTAGACCTCACCAGCCCAACCCAGACTAGCCCTCACCAGCCCAACCCAGACTAGCCCTCACCAGCCCAACCCAGACTAGCCCTCACCAGCCCAACCCAGGCTAGCCCTCACCAGCCCAACACAGGCTAGCCCTCACCAGCCCAACACAGGCTAGCCCTCACCAGCCCAACACAGGCTAGCCCTCACCAGCCCAACCCAGGCTAGCCCTCACCAGCCCAACCCAGACTAGCCCTCATCAGCCCAACACAGGCTAGCCCTCACCAGCCCATCGGAAAACAGATGACAAACTATACCACAGCCCATTCCTCAAGGGCACTACTGCTAATCTGCACCATGGGCCTACATTATTACTGTGAGAGAGTCAACAAGCCATTCTGCTAATCTGCACCAGGGGCCTACATTATTACTGTGAGAGAGTCAACAAGCCATACTGCTAATCTGCACCATGGGCCTACATTATTACTGTGAGAGAGTTAACAAGCCATTCTGGCCATTCATTTTTTGAAAAAGAGACATTGTCCATAGTAAATATTCAGAACATATTACAGGCTCAGCCTCTTCTCTGGGTGAATCATTTCAGAATGTATTACAGTCTCAGCCTCTTCTCTGGGTGAATCATTTCAGAACGTATTACAGTCTCAGCCTCTTCTCTGGGTGAATCATTTCAGAATGTATTACAGTCTCAGCCTCTTCTCTGGGTGAATCATTTCATAATGTATTACAGTCTCAGCCTCTTCTCTGGGTGAATCATTTCATAATGTATTACAGTCTCAGCCTCTTCTCTGGGTGAATCATTTCAGAACGTATTACAGTCTCAGCCTCTTCTCTGGGTGAATCATTTCAGAACGTATTACAGTCTCAGCCTCTTCTCTGGGTGAATCATTTCAGAACGTATTACAGGCTCAGCCTCTTCTCTGGGTGAATCATTTCAGAACGTATTACAGCCTCAGCCTCTTCTCTGGGTGAATCATTTCCCCACCAGATATAAAATAAGAACCTCCCACTGGGCAAACACTGGTTGAATCAACGTGGTTTCAAAGTAATTCATCAACACATTGTGATGTGGAATCGACATGGAAAATACATTGGATTTGAAAAAAGTCATCAACCAGTTCTGTTTTCATCTGATTTCAACCAGTGTTGTAAACATTTAAATTAGTGTATAACTTCTAGTTAACTACGTTGACTTAGCTTGACTTACAGGTGACTAACATCAATCTAATTTCAACTACGCATATATTGAAATGGCATTGAAAATTCCACATAGAAACGTCGATATACAACCCAACCTCACTCCGAACGTACTTTCACGTACAGCTAGCGTAAGATAATGCGGAGGAGTTACTTTCAACCATTCAGTATTGTTTCGGTAGTCTACGCAAAAGAAGGTGGAAGCTGAACTAAATGTGTTGACGTGATAGCTCAGCTGAATTTAAACAAAGCTTGTTTCCCAAAGCTAAGCAGTTTATATTGAGGTAGGCGTCTGGATGGCAGACTCGTTCTCGCTGCAAGGGCATTACCCCTCACATACCAGCAGGAGTCACTGTTCAGGCAGGACAGTGACGTATCATTTTATTTCAATATTCCTCTTTATTTATGTTGATCGCAACACATTGATTCAAATATACCATTTTTAATATTAACATTACAACAAGATATATCTAATCAAATATGAAATTCGACATAATTTATATTACGATATATATTATATGTATATATATATATATAGTATATTATATATTATATTATATGTATATATATATATATTGTATATTATATATTATATTATATGTATATATATATATATTGTATATTATATATTATATTATATTATATATATATATATTGTATATTATATATTATATTATATGTATATATATATATATTGTATATTATATATTATATTATATGTATATATATATATATTGTATATTATATATTATATTATATTATATATATATATATATATATATATATATATATATATATATATATATATATATATATATATATATATTGAATATATATTTAGCGGCTCTACGTGGAATTTTCAACGCAATTTCAACGCGTGCATAGTTCGGATGATTATGTTGAGATTAGATTGCCGTGACAACCTCAGTGTAACACAATATATTTAATATAATGTTTACAACGTTTCCAATGTATTTTTTCACGCTTGATTCCATGTCACAATACGTTGACAAATAACGTTGAACAAAGTCGATTCAACCACATCGTATTCAAAATGACACGTTGTGTTGCTTTTCCACGGAGGCTTCTAGAAGGAAACGTTATCAGATAGAGATGAACCATTCATCATCCTTGTAAATGTCACTTTCACAACTTTGTGTTTACAGTGATTTTACAGACAGACATGGGGGAAAGTGTGATAGGACATGTGTGTGTGTGGGGGGGGGGATGATTGAGGGAGTATGGGGGGGGGGGTGATTGAGGGAGTATGGGGGGGGGTGGAGTATGTTGTCGACAGGGGACAGGATGTGTGGGTGGTGAAAAAAGAGTGTCCACTTCCCCTGTCCCTCTGTCTGTCTGTCTGTCTGTCTGTCTCACACTACAGAAACTACCCTCATCTCACACAAGTATCATTTCTGTTATGGCCTCCTGTTGCCGCTGGCCAAATACACCATCCTAGAGATACCATCAATCTCTCTTCCGTTCCACACACACAGTCAGAGCCTGGCTGCCAACAGCCCGACACACACGCTCCCTGGGGGGATATCACCAGATAATCACAGTGGAGCCTCAGGAAAATGTACTTGATGTAAACAGATGTGTGTGTGTGTGTGTGTGTGTGTGTGTGTGTGTGTGTGTGTGTGTGTGTGTGTGTGTGTGTGTGTGTGTGTGTGTGTTTGTGTGTGTGTGTGTGTTTAACTATGCTACTAGAAACATGTGACCAAATGGGGACATTTTGTTAGTCCCCACAAGGAAAATGGCTATTTATAGTGGGATATAGGATTAAGTTTAAAATTAGTGTTAGGGTTAGAATTAGGGCCAGGGTTAGAATTGGGGTCAGGGTTAGATAGTGTGTTAGGCAGAATACTGACCTAGGCAGAATGCTGACCTTCTAGACAGAATGATGGCCTTCTAGGCAGAATGCTTAACCTTCTAGGCAGAATGCTTTACCTTCTAGACAGAATGCTGGCCTTCTAGACAGAATGCTGGCCTTCTAGACAGAATGCTTAACCTTCTAGGCAGAATGCTTTACCTTCTAGACAGAATGCTGGCCTTCTAGACAGAATGCTGGCCTTCTAGACAGAATGATGGCCTTCTAGGCAGAATGCTTAACCTTCTAGGCAGAATGCTTTACCTTCTAGACAGAATGCTGACCTTCTAGACAGAGTGCTGACCTTCTAGACAGAATGCTGGCCTTCTAGGCAGAATGCTTAACCTTCTAGGCAGAGTGCTGACCTTCTAGACAGAATGCTGGCCTTCTAGACAGAATGCTGACCTTCTAGGCAGAGTGCTGACCTTCTAGACAGAATGCTGGCCTTCTAGACAGAATGCTGACCTTCTAGGCAGAATGCTTTACCTTCTAGGCCGTTCGCTGCCTGCACCCGCACGCCCGACTAGCATCACCACCCTGGATGGTTCCGACCTAGAATATCAGCAAACTGGATGCAGTTTATTACAGTGCCATCCGTTTTGTTGCTAAAGCACCTTATACCACCCACCACTGCGACCTGTATGCTCTAGTCGGCTGGCCCTCGATACATATTCGTCGCCAGACCCACTGGCTCCAGGTCATCTACAAGTCCATGCTAGGTAAAGCTCCGCCTTATCTCAGTTCACTGGTCACGATGGCAACACCCACCCGTAGCACGCGCTCCAGCAGGTGTATCTCACTGATCATCCCTAAAGCCAACACCTCATTTGGCCGCCTTTCTATCTGAGCAGCTAACCGATCGCTGCAGCTGTACATAGTCTATCGGTAAATAGCCCACCCAATTTTACCTACCTCATCCCTATACTGTTTTTATTTATTTACTTTTCTGCTCTTTTGCACACCAATATCTCTACCTGTACATGACCATCTGATCATTTATCACTCCAGTGTTAATCTGCTAAATTTTTATTATTCGCCTACCTCCTCATGCCTTTTGCACACAATGTATATAGACTCTAATTTTTTCTACTGTGTAATTGACTTGTTAATTGTTTAGTCCATCTGTAACTCTGTGTTGTCTGTTCACACTGCTATGCTTTATCTTGGCCAGGTCGCAGTTGCAAATTAGAACTTGTTCTCAACTAGCCTACCTGGTTAAATAAAGGTGATACTTATTTTCCAACATAATTTGCAAATAAATTCATTAAAAATCCTACAATGTGATTTTCTGGATTTTTTTTCTCATTTTGTCTGTCATATTGAAGTGTACCTATGATGAAAATGACAGGCCTCTCTCATCTTTTTAAGTGGGAGAACTTGCACAATTGGTGGTTGACTAAATACTGTTTTGCCCCACTGTATATCCACAGTAAAAATGAATCCTATATCGACATAACCTGAAAGGCCGCTCAGCAAGGAAGAAGCCACTGCTCCAAACCCTCCATAAAAAAGCCAGACTACGGTTTGCAACTGCACATGGGGACAAAAATCATACTCTTAGGAGAAATGTCTTGTGGTCTGATGAAACAAAAATAGAACTGTTTGGCCATAATGACCATCGTTATGTTTGGAGGAAAATAGGGGGAGGCTTGCAAGCCGAGGAACACCATCCCAACCGTGAAGCACGGGGGTGGCAGCATCATGTTGTGGAGGTGCTTTGCTGGTGCACTTTGCAAAATAGATGGCATCACGAGGCAGGAAAATTCCGTGGAAATTATGTGGATATATTGAAGCAACATCTCAAGACATCAGTCAGGAAGTTAAAGTTTGTTCGCTAATGAGTCTTCCAAATGGACAATGACCCCAAGCATACTTCCAAAGTTGTGGTAAAATGGCTTAAGGACAACAAAGTCAAGGTATTTGTCACGTTCTGACCTTTATTTTCCTTTGTTTTGTCTTTATTTAGTATGGTCAGGGCGTGAGTTGGGGTGGGCAGTCTATGTTTTGTGCTTCTATGTTTTTCTATTTCTGTGTTCGGCCTAGTATGGTTCTTAATCAGAGGCAGGTGTCGTTAGTTGTCTCTGATTGAGAATCATACTTAGGTAGCCTGGGTTTCACTGTTGGTTTGTGGGTGTTTGTTTCCGTGTCTGTGTTTTGTCGCCACACGGTACTGTTTCGGTTTGGTTATTTCACGTATTCGTTTATTGTTTTTGTATTTCATAGTGTTCTTTTGTTATTAAAATCATCATGAACACTTACCACGCCTCATCTTGGTCCGATCCTTACTCCTCTTCAGACGAAGAGGAGGAAATCTGCCGTTACAGTATTGGAGTGATTCCTGACCTCAATCCTATAGAACATTTGTTGGCAGAACTGAAAAAAGCATGTGGGAGCAAAGAGGCCTACAAACCTGACTCAGGACCAGCTCAGGAGGAATGGGTCAAAATTCACCAAACTTGTTGTGGGAAGGCTACCCAGAATGTTTTTTTTTATTTTTTTTTGAATTTTACCCCTTTTTCTCCCCAATTTCATAGTATCCAATTGTTGTAGTAGTATCTTGTCTCATCGCTACAACTCCCGTACGGGCTCGGGAGAGACGAAGGTTGAAAGACATGCGTCCTCCGATACACAACCAACCAAGCCGCTGCTTCTTTAACACAGCGCACATCCAACCCGGAAGCCAACCGCACCAATGCGCCGGAGGAAACACCGACGCTAGGCCAATTGTGCGTCGCCCCACGGACCTCCCGGTCGCGGCCGGTTACGACAGAGCCTGGGCGCGAACCCAGGACTCTGATGGCACAGCTGGCGCTGCAGTACAGCGCCCTTAACCACTGCGCCACCCGGGAGGCTGGCTACCCAGAATGTTTGACCCAAGTTAACAATTTAAAGGCAATGCTACCAAATACTAATTGAGTGTATGTAAACTTCTGACCCACTGGGAATGTGATGAAAGAAATGAAAGCTGAAATAAATAATTCACTCTACTATTATTCTGAAATTTCACATTCTTAAAATAAAGTGGTGATCCTAACTGACCTAAGACAGTGAATTTTTACTAGGATTAAATGTCAGGAATTGTGAAAAACAGGTTAAATGTATTTGGCTAAGGTGTATGTAAACTTCCGACTTCAACTGTAGGTTGGAATAGGGCAGTGTGCAGAGTGATGGTGAATGCATCTTCTGTGGATCTATTGTATTGATCTATTATATAAGAAAATTGAGGGTCTAGGGTGACAGGTGGAGGTGATATGATCCTTGACTAGTCTCTCAAAGCTCTTCATGATGACAGAAGTGAGTCTTACCAGGAAATAGACATTTAGTTCAGTTATCTTTGCCTTCTTGGGTACAGGAACAATTGTGGCCATCTTGAAGCATGTGGGAACAGCAGACTGGGATAAGGATTGATTGAATATGTCCGTAAACACACCAGCCAGCTGGTCTGCGCATGCTCTGAGGACACGGCTGGGGATGCCGTCTGGGCCGGCAGACCTGCGAGGATTAACACGTTTAAAAACGATGTGGGTTCTGAATGTTATGGGGGACGAGTGGAACCAATCCTCTTTCTCCCCCAGAACAGAGGAGTGAAGAAATCTCAGACAGATTTGAAATGGAGACCCAGACGCTGATGTCTTCATAACAATCTCCTTTCACTCCTCTCTTTCTTACTATCGCTCTATCCCTCCTGTTTCTCTCTCCCTTCTGTTTCTCTCTCCCTCCCTCCTGTTTCCCTCTCTCCTCCTGTTTCTCTCTCCCTCCTGTTTCTCTCTCCCCTCCTGTTTCTCTCTCCCTCCTGTTTCTCTCTCTCTCCCTCCTGTTTCTCTCCCTCCCTCCTGTTTCTCTCTCTCCCTCCTGTTTCTCTCTCTCTCCCTCCTGTCTCTCTCCCTCCTGTTTCTCTCTCCCTCCTGTTTCTCTATCCCTCCTGTTTCTCTCTCCCTCCTGTTTCTCTCTCCCTCCCTCCCAATTCTCTCTCTCCCCTCCTGTTTCTCTCTCCCTCCTGTTTCTCTCTCCCTCCTGTTTCTCTCTCCCTCCCTCCCAATTCTCTCTCTCCCCTCCTGTTTCTCTCTCCCTCCTGTTTCTCTCTCTCCCTCCTGTTTCTCTCTCTCCCTCCTGTTTCTCTCTCTCCCTCCTGTTTCTCTCTCCCTCCCTCCTGTTTCTCTCTCCCTCCTGTTTCTCTCTCTCCCTCCTGTTTCTCTCTCTCTCCCTCCTGTTTCTCTCTCTCTCCCTCCTGTTTCTCTCTCTCTCCCTCCTGTTTCTCTCTCTCCCTCCTGTTTCTCTCTCTCTCCCTCCTGTTTCTCTCTCTCCCTCCTGTTTCTCTCTCTCTCCCTCCTGTTTCTCTCTCTCTCCCTCCTGTTTCTCTCTCTCTCCCTTCTGTTTCTCTCTCTCCCTCCTGTTTCTCTCTCCCTCCTTTTTCTCTCTCTACCTCCTGTTTCTCTCTCTCCCTCCTGTTTCTCTCTCTCCCTCCTGTTTCTCTCTCTCCCCTCCTGTTTCTCTCTCCCCTCCTGTTTCTCTCCCTCCCTCCTGTTTCTCTCTCTCCCTCCTGTTTCTCTCTTTCCCTCCTGTTTCTCTCTCTCCTTCCTGTTTCTCTCTCTCCCTCCTGTTTCTCTCTCCCCTCCTGTTTCTCTCTCTGCCATCCTGTTTCTTTCTCTCTCTCCCATCCTGTTTCTTTCTCTCTCTCCCATCCCGTTTCTCTTTCTCTCTCTTTCATCCCGTCTCACTTTCTCATACAGTCTCTCCCTTCTTTCATACTCCTTGGACCCATGGACAATCTCCTCCATCCTGTCTCTTCCTCTTCCTCAGACCCTCAGACACCCAGATCCCGTTCTCCTCTCCCAGCCTGGTCTGTTCCAGACCCATAAACTACTGTTCCCAGGGGGGGTCTAGAGAGAGGGAGAGAGAGAGGGAGAGAGAGAGGGAGAGAGAGAGAGAGGGGGGCAGAGAGAGAGGCAGAGAGAGAGAGACAGACACTGTAATTTCATTACAATGTATATTGTACACAATGTTTTTTATTCCAATAAAGCAGCTTGAATTTGAAACTGAATTTGACAGAGACATAGAGAGAGAGAGACAGAGAGAGACAGAGAGAGAGAGACAGAGCGCGAGAGAGACAGAGAGAGATAGAGAGACAGAGAGAGACAGAGAGACAGAGACAGAGAGAGAGAAAGAGAGAGAGAGAAAGAGAGAGAGAGAGAGAGAGAGAAACATAAAAGTCTGAGAAAGGGCCAGGCTCCTGTTTCAAATTAGGTCTGCTGGACAAAAGTCACCTCGACCCACAAGTCAACCCTGAGGGGCCCCTCTGTACCTCCCCATTCAGTCCATATCTGCCTAGCAGCCAGCTATGGTTATGGTGTGCTACAAACAGCCAGCTAAACAATGAGGCTGTCTGTTTGAGAGTGGATGTGTTGGATGTCTAGGACAGGGGTTTTCAATGTCTTGGGGAACCCATCCATTCCATGTATTTGAAGTGTTCCAGGTCTGTGTTGAGCCGGCAGTGTGAAAGCAGAGGCAGTCAACTAAAGGGACATATTTCAGTTTTTCTTTATGGAACGGTGTTCTCCACGTGACTTCTCCATATGCACACCATGCTATTTCAGTTCCAGAAATCATTTATCCAGGCTGCATCACTTCCGGCGGAAGTGGGAATGGGAATCCCACAGGGCACAATTGGGGTTGTGGGTTTAGGTTTGGCCGGGGTCTCCTGACCCCTCCTGTCTCAGCCTCTAGTATTTATGTTTAGGTTTGCCCGGGGTAGGCCGTCATTGTATATACTGACTTGCCTTGTTAAATAACATTTAAATATATATATATATATATATATATATATATATATATATATATATATTACCTTAAGAAAACCTGCAGTTACAATCACACAAAACATACCAACGAAAACTAAGGGGCACAGGAAGTTGTGCAGCCCAGAAGCCCAGAAGGCACAGAAAGTGGTGCAGTCCAGAAGGCACAGGAAGTGGTGCAGCCCAAAATAAACATTTCTCTCTCTCTCACCTATCCTGTTTTACTCTCTCTCCCCTCCAGTCACTCTCTTTTTCTCACCCCTTCCGTTTCTCTCTCTCACCCCAGAAGGCACAGGAAGTGGTGCAGCCCAGAAGGCAGGTGTCCATTCTCATTTAAGCTCAATCTCCACCAGCCATACACATTCTGCCTGCATTCACTTCCTGTGCCTTGTGCCTGCATTCACTTCCTGTGCCTTCTGCCTGCGTTCACTTCCTGTGCCTTCTGCCTGCATTCACTTCCTGTGCCTTCTGCCTGCATTCACTTCCTGTGCCTTCTGCCTGCATTCACTTCCTGTGGACAGCCTCCAGGAAACACAAAACATGTAGCTCAAGTCACATGACCAGGCAATTAACCAACAATTAACCAACCCTACTCAGAACAGTCAGGAGGAGCACCCTACTCAGAACAGTCAGGAGGAGCACCCTACTCAGAACAGTCAGGAGGAGCACCCTACTCAGAACAGTCAGGAGGAGCACCCTACTCAGAACAGTCAGGAGGAGCACCCTACTCAGAACAGTCAGGAGGAGCACCCTACTCAGAACAGTCAGGAGGAGCACCCTACTCAGAACAGTCAGGAGGAGCACCCTACTCAGAACAGTCAGGAGGAGCACCCTACTCAGAACAGTCAGGAGGATCACCCTACTCAGAACAGTCAGGAGGAGCACCCTACTCAGAACAGTCAGGAGGAGCACCCTACTCAGAACAGTCAGGAGGAGCACCCTACTCAGAACAGTCAGGAGGAGCACCCTACTCAGAACAGTCAGGAGGAGCACCCTACTCAGAACAGTCAGGAGGATCACCCTACTCAGAACAGTCAGGAGGAGCACCCTACTCAGAACAGTCAGGAGGAGCACCCTGCTCAGAACAGTTAGGAGGAGCACCCTACTCAGAACAGTCAGGAGGAGCACCCTACTCAGAACAGTCAGGAGGAGCACAGAATCCTGTTCATTAGGATTTTCTGCCTGCCTGTCTGCCTGGCTGCCTGCCTGCCTGCCTGCTGCCTGTGGTCTCGGTGTGGTCTCCTGATCAGGCTGGTCGGAGGAGGTTTACATGCCCGTTAACGAGGACTAAAGACCCTCCTCTAAAGGTCCTGATTTTCATGGTCCAGTGTCCTCACACTGGTAAACCCTCCACCCATCTCACCTCTGTCTACCTCCTCTCTGTGAACTGATACGCAGGAGGTTTCCTGACCACGGGTCTAGATGAAAAACTCTAGACCTGATGAGCCCAGAGCTAATGTTTAGGCTTTAGTTCGGTGAGCTACTGCAGTCAAGTCATGATTCAGACGGGACACAGAGTCCTAAGATCAACACAGAACTATCAGAGGAGCTATGATTTCAGATCAGATGATACAGAATGTAGAAACAGGACAGGAAGCCTAAGATCCTGGGCTCCTCTGAATTGGTGAAGGAGGTTGGGGGTGGGGGGGGTTGAGTGTTGTTTTGAGTGTCAAGATGAGGAGGAAACTAAAGACCCGGGACAAATTGATGTGCAAGAGAAATGTAACTCAGACAGAAGGGGCTGGCTCGGCTGTCCTGTCATGGGATGGATTGATGGTCCTGAAGGGAACACTTCCACAGGTCAGGTTGGGCAGAATGACAGTAGGACTAGTAAGGTTTGAGAAGGGGTGGGGACAGGGGGGGGGGGGGGGGGGGGGGGGGGGGGGGGCATCAGTACGTGAAGAAGCAGATGAACCGGTCATAGCTGCTCCCAATTCTCAACCCCCCCCCCCCCCCCCCCCCCCCCCAGTTTCTCCTGCGTGGTCAGGTCATTTGTGTGCTCAGGTAAGACTCTCGTCCCAGACAGTTCTATAATTCAAAGTACTTGAACGGACATGAGAGTCCCAGTCACGTGTGTTCTGAGGAGCGTTGTGCATAACTCTCTGTCCACAGCGCTTTATGAACTCACTCCCTGCAGTCAGGAGAGAAACACGGCTGACCCCACCCACCCTGACCTCTGGAGGGATTCAATTCCCTGAGCTCTCAGTCTGTTCCCAAAACTGTGACTGTCAAAACATACATCCACTGTCCCGTACACTAACCCTTACCCTGTACACCATCCATCCATCCACCCTTGTCTTAACTGCTAGTGTGAATACTACTGAATGTATATTTCCTTTCCTTAGAGGCCAGTTCCTGACTGACTCTTCGCCCTCCTGGGAACATACAACACCAACCACCATGACTCTTAGAGTGGGGTGTTTTCTCATCCCTGGTTCCTGGAGCGAGTGGAGGAGAGAGAGGTGGACAGGATAGTGGAGGGGAGAGAGGATGGGAGAGGAGAGTGGAGGAGAGAGAGGAGGATAGAGGAGAGTGGAGGAGAGTGGAGGAGAGAGGAGAGTGGAGGAGAGAGAGGTGGACAGGAGAGTGGAGGGGAGAGAGAGGAGGAGAGAGAGTGGAGGAGAGAGAGGGGGACAGGAGAGTGGAGGGGAGAGAAGAGTGGAGCAGAGAGAGGTGGACAGGAGAGTGGAGGAGAGAGAAGAGTGGAGGAGAGAGAGGTGGACAGGAGAGTGGAGGAGAGAGGAGAGTGGAGGAGAGAGGGGTGGACAGGAGAGTGGAGGAGAGAGAAGAGTGGAGGAGAGAGAGGTGGACAGGAGAGTGGAGGAGAGAGAAGAGTGGAGGAGAGAGAGGTGGACAGGAGAGTGGAGGAGAGAGAAGAGTGGAGGAGAGAGAGGTGGACAGGAGAGTGAGGGTGAAAATAGAAAATCTTCACTTAGGAGAAATTAGTAACCATGTGCCACCACCGCGACGACCAGATGCTCTCAGACTATGAGAAAACCAGTAGTCAGATGAAGAGAGAGCAGCTGGAGTAGCAGTGTTCTCTGGGGTAACACATGTCTCTGTCATGGCCAAAAAGTCAAGGGACTGAAGGGCAGCATATGGCGTGGGGATCGTCTGTAAAGCCTACAGGAAGAGGAACGAACTGGTATAGAAAACACACATAGTTGACAAGGCTACAAAAGAGCATAATTACATTGGAAATGGGCTTCCTGACCGAAGTTGCAACAGTAACCAAGGGGGCGGTATTTAGCAAAGGGTTGATTGAACTCTGAACTCTGCTTCTCACGAAACAACTCCTCCCCAACAATTAAACACATGCATCAATCATCAATGTACCATAATATCATCAGACACGTATCGACTAGAGTACGGGGATGGGGTATGGGGCTGGGGTAGGGGATGGGGTATGGAGCTGGGGTAGGGGATGGTGTATGAGGATAGGGTAGGGGTATAGGGCTGGGGTAGGGGATGGGGTATAGGGCTGGGGTAGGGGATGGGGTATGGGGCTAGGGTAGGGGTATAGGGCTGGGGTAGGGGATGGGGTATGGGGCTAGGGTAGGGGTATAGGGCTGGGGTAGAGGATGGGGTATGGGGCTAGGGTAGGGGTATAGGGCTGGGGTAGAGGATGGGGTATGGGGCTAGGGTAGGGGTATAGGGCTGGGGTAGAGGATGGGGTATGGGGCTAGGGTAGGGGTATAGGGCTGGGGTAGGGGATGGGGTATGGGGCTGGGGTAGGGGATGGGGTATGGAGCTGGGGTAGGGGTATAGGGCTGGGGTAGGGGATGGGGTATGGAGCTGGGGTAGGGGATGGTGTATGAGGATAGGGTAGGGGTATAGGGCTGGGGTAGGGGATGGGGTATAGGGCTGGGATAGGGGATGGGGTATGGGGCTAGGGTAGGGGTATAGGGCTGGGGTAGAGGATGGGGTATGGGGCTGGGGTAGGGGATGGGGTATGGAGCTGGGGTAGGGGTATAGGGCTGGGGTAGGGGATGGGGTATGGAGCTGGGGTAGGGGATGGTGTATGAGGATAGGGTAGGGGTATAGGGCTGGGGTAGGGGATGGGGTATAGGGCTGGGGTAGGGGATGGGGTATGGGGCTAGGGTAGGGTATAGGGCTGGGGTATGGGGCTAGGGTAGGGGTATAGGGCTGGGGTAGGGGATGGGGTATGCGGCTAGGGTAGGGGTATAGGGCTGGGGTAGGGGATGGGGTATGGGGCTAGGGTAGGGGTATAGGGCTGGGGTAGGGGATGGGGTATGGAGCTGGGGTAGGGGTATAGGGCTGGGGTAGGGGATGGGGGATGGAGCTGGGGTAGGGGATGGGGTATGGGGCTAGGGTAGGGGTATAGGGCTGGGGTAGGGGATGGGGTATAGGGCTGGGGTAGGGGATGGGGTATGGGGATAGGGTAGGGGTATAGGGCTGGGGTAGGGGATGGGGTATGAGGCTAGGGTAGGGGATGGGGTATGTTGATAGGGTAGGGGTATAGGGCTGGGGTAGGGAATGGGATATGGGGATAGGGTAGGGGGTGGGGTATGGAGCTGGGGTAGGGGCTGGGGTAGGGGATGGGGTATAGGGCTGGGGTAGGGGGTGTGGTATGAGGCTAGGGTAGGGGATGGGGTATGGGGCTAGGGTAGGGGTATAGGGCTGGGGTATGGGACGGGGTATGGGGTATGGGGCTAGGGTAGGGGATGGGGTATGGGGATAGGGTAGGGGTATAGGGCTGGGGTAGGGGATGGGGTATGAGGCTAGGGTAGGGGATGGGGTATGTTGATAGAGTAGGGGTATAGGGCTGGGGTAGGGGATGGGGATTGGGTATGGGGATTGGGTAGGGGTGGGGTATGGAGCTGGGGTAGGGGGTGGGGTATGGAGCTGGGGTAGGGGATGGGTTATGGGGCTGGACTGGGTTATAGGGCTGGAACTGGGGTATTGGGCTGGGACTGGGGTATAGGGCTGGGACTGGGTTATAGGGCTGGTACTGGGGTATGGAGCTGGGACTGGGGTATAGGGCTGGGACTGGGTTATAGGGCTGGGTCTGGGGTATAGGGCTGGGACTGGGGTATAGGGCTGGGACTGGGGTATAGGGCTGGGACTGGGGTATAGAGCTGGGACTGGGTTATAGGGCTGGTACTGGGGTATAGGGCTGGGACTGGGGTATAGGGCTGGGACTGGGGTATAGGCTGGGACTGGGGTATAGGGCTGGGACTGGGTTATAGGGCTGGGACTGGGGTATAGGGCTGGGACTGGGGTATAGGGCTGGGACTGGGGTATAGGGCTGGGTCTGGGGTATAGGGCTGGGACTGGGTTATAGGGCTGGGACTGGGGTATAGGGCTGGGACTGGGGTATAGGGCTGGGACTGGGGTATAGAGCTGGGACTGGGTTATAGGGCTGGGACTGGGGTATATGGGCTGGGTCTGGGTATGGGGCTGGGACTGGGTTATAGGGCTGGGACTGGGGTATAGGGCTGGGACTGGGGTATAGGGCTGGGACTGTGGTATAGGGCTGGGACTGGGGTATAGGGCTGGGTCTGGGGTATAGGGCTGGGACTGTGGTATAGGGCTGGGGATGGGGTATAGGGCTGGGGATGGGGTATAGGGCTGGGTCTGGGTTATAGGGCTGGGACTGGGTTATAGGGCTGGGACTGGGGTATAGGGCTGGACTGGGTTATAGGGCTGGGACTGGGGTATAGGGCTGGGTCTGGGTTATAGGGCTTGGACTGGGTTATAGGGCTGGGACTGGGGTATAGGGCCGGGGATGGAGACTGGAGCTGGGGCTGAGTGTTATTAACAACAGCTTCTCTGGCCCCAGTCAGTCCCACCACCTCTGACCTCCGACCCCCACCATAATCCTCCTCTTCCGTCAGCTCATTAGGACTGGGTAGTTCACACCTCACACCTCAACCCATGTTGGGCCAAGCTGTGGAGGGACTCCGGCTCATTATCAGCCTACCCAAATACCTACACCCCAGCCCCTTGACCCAGCCCCATCCCTATTCCTCAGCCCTATACTCCAGCCCCATCCCAAGCCCTATACCCCAGCCCCATCCCCATCCCCAGCTCTATACCCCATCCCAGCCCTATACCCCAGCCCCATCCCCATCCCCACTTCTATACCCCATCCCCATCCCCAGCCCTATACCCCAGCCCCATCCCCATCCCCAGCTCTATACCCTATCCCCATCCAAACTCTATACCCCAGCCCCATCCCCATCCCCAGCTCTATACCCCAGCTCTATACCCCAGCTCTATACCCCAGCTCTATACCCCAGTCCCAGCCCTATACCCCAGTTCCAGCTCTATACCCCAGTCCCAGCCTATACCCCAGTCCCAGCCCTATACCCCAGTCCCAGCTCTATACCCCAGTCCAGCCCTATACCCCAGTCCCAGCCCTATACCCCATCCCCAGCCCTATCCCCAGCTCTATAACCCAGTCACAGTCCTATACCCCAGTCCCAGCACTATACCCCAGTCCCAGCTCTATACCCCAGTCCCAGCTCTATACCCCAGTCCCAGCTCTATACCCCAGTCCCAGCCCTATATCCCAGTCCCAGCTCTATACCCCATCCCTATAACCCAGTCCCATGTCTAGCCCCAGCCCCATCCCCAACCCTATAACCAAGCCCATGTCTATCCCCAGCCCCATCCCCAACCCTATAACCAAGCCCCATGTCTAGCCCCAGTCCTAGGACGGAAGCCCGGGCGGGCAGCTGCGCCTGGCTCCCACCAGGACCCTGGCCTCAGTGGCCTCTGATCTCAGCTAAACCAGAAATATAATCACCAAGCTGAGGTGACCGACTAAAGTGCTCATTAAAAAGCATTCAGACGATAATACGAGACTGGGGTATAGGGCTGGGACTGGGGTATAGGCTGGGTCTGGGTATAGGCTAGGGACTGGGTTATAGGGCTGGGACTGGGTTATAGGGCTGGGACTGGGGTATAGGGCTGGGTCTGGGGTATAGGGCTGGACTGGGGTATAGGGCTGGGACTGGGGTATAGAGCTGGGACTGGGGTATAGGGCTGGGACTGGGGTATAGGGCTGGGTCTGGGTATAGAGCTGGAACTGGGGTATAGGGCTGGGACTGGGGTATAGGGCTGGGACTGGGGTATAGGGCTGGGACTGGGGTATAGGGCTGGGACTGGGGTATAGGGCTGGGACTGGGGTATAGGGCTGGGACTGGGGTATAGGGCTGGGACTGGGGTATAGGGCTGGCACTGGGGTATAGGGCTTGGACTGGGTTATAGGGCTGGGGATGGGGGTATAGAGCTGGGTAATACAGGAGGAGAGAATGAAAGGTTTCTTCTCCTCGTCTCCTCCTCCTCTTCATCGGGCCTGTGGTGGTTATTAATGAGGCCAGTCTGGCTGATTGGTTGGTGCACCGGGCTGCAGTGAGTGTATATGGGTCAGTGTGTGAATAACAGGTTAGCTTCCTCCACTGTAACTGGGGGTCAGTTTGTTGCTAACAGGTTAGCTTCTCCACTGTAACAGGGGGCCAGTGTGGTGCTAACAGGTTAGCTTGCAGGCCAACCAGGGGGTCAGTGTGTTGCTAACAGGTTAGCTTCCTCCACTGTAACGGGGGTCAGTGTTGTATACTGTAACAGGGTACAGGCTGTATCACATCCGGTAGTGATTGGGAGTCCCATTGGGTGGCGCACAATTGACCCAGCGTTGTCTGGGTTTGGCCGGGGTAGGACGTCATTGTAAATAAGAATTTGTTCTTAACTGACTTGCCTAGTTAAATAAAATGTTAATTTAAAACAAAAAATAAATAAATAAAAACATCCCAGTTGTAGATATGATACAGATGTAAATGTGTGAAAAAAAAGGAAGGAATCTTGTTTCCTTGAATACCTGACATGATGATCCTTGCTGTCCCCAGTCCACCTGACTCTGCTGCTGCTCCAGTTTCAACTGTTCTGCCTTATTATTATTCGACCATGCTGGTCATCTACTAACATTTGAACATCTTGGCCATGTTCTGTTATAATCTCCACCCGGCACAGCCAGAAGAGGACTGGCCACCCTCATAGCCTGGTTCCTCTCTAGGTTTCTTCCTAGGTTTTGGCCTTTCTAGGGAGTTTTTCCTAGCCAACGTGCTTCTACACCTGCATTGCTTGCTGTTTGGGGTTTTAGGCTGGGTTTCTGTACAGCACTTTGAGATATCAGCTGATGTACGAAGGGCTATATAAATACATTTGATTTGATTTGATTTGTTTCCTAATGTCTGACTCCTGGAAAATCCATCATCAAAATATCATTCCGTTTCCTGACACAACCCATCTGAATATCATGCATCATCGGTATTGATACGAGGCCTGTTAAATGTCCCTCTTTCCTCTTCTAGTCAATGGAGGCCTGAGTGCTCTGATAGACTCACCCCACACTGTGACCCAGACCAACAACTCAGACACATTCCTCCTGAACCACTCCGTCTTACGGCAACTCTGCAATACACACACACACACACACACACATATGCAATCAAACAAATACGTTCATACTCATTAGCAGGGCAGCCAGCTGATACTGGGCTTGACGGTTAGGGTGGCGCATTACAGATGTGAAAGAGTTCTCTCTGCACCGCTGCACCACCCCCGAGCATCGACCCTGGGGACCCTGGGGACCCTGGGCAGGGACACCGCTGTACCACCCCTGGACATCGATCCTGGGGACCCTGGGGAGGAGGGACACCGCTGTACCACCCCCGAGCATCGACCCTGGGGACCCTGGGGACCCTGGGGACCCTGGGGAGGAGGGACACCGCTGCACCACCCCCGAGCATCGACCCTGGGGACCCTGGGAGCAGGGACACCGCTGCTACCCCCGAACATCGATCCTGGGGACCCTGGGGAGGAGGGACACCGCTGTACCACCCCCGAGCATCAACCATGGGGAGCAGGGATACCGCTGTACCACCCCCGGCATCGATCCTGGGGACCCTGGGGAGGAGGGACACCGCTGTACCACCCCCGAGCATCGACCCTGGGGACCCTGGGGAGCAGGGAGCAGGCGCCCAGACCACCCCCGAGCATCGACCCTGGGGACCCTGGGAGCATGGGACACCGCTGTACCACCCCCGAGCATCGACCCTGGGGAGCAGGGACACCGCTGTACCACCCCCGAGAATCGACCATGGGGAGCAGGGACACGGCTGTACCACCCCCGAGCATCGACCCTGGGGAGCAGGGACACCATCGAATGTTATAGAACAAGGGGACAGAGATCCAGCAATTCAAAATAAATATCAATTTACACATAGGCCCTGGTTAAACGTAGTGCACTATATGGAAAAGGGAATAGGGTGCCATAGGCCCTGGTTAAAAGTAGTGCACTATGAAGGGAATAGGGTGCCATAGGCCCTGGTTAAAAGTAGTGAACTATATGGAAAAGGGAATAGAGTGCCATTTCAGACACATAACAGCCTGCCTCTGTTGTTAGCGAACCGTCACTTTTCATCAGTCCTTTCCAGGAGGGAGGGAAGAACAGGAGGGGCGGGTGGGGCGGGGAAGGAGGGAAGGATAGGAGGGGAGGGGAAGGAGGGAAGGACAGGATGGTGAGGGAAGAACAGGAGAGGAGGGGAGGGGAAGGAGGGAAGGAGAGGAGGGGACAGTAAGGAGGGAAGGAGAGGAGAGGAGGGGAAGGAGGGAAGGAGAGGAGAGGAGGGTAAGGAGGGAAGAACAGGAGAGGAGGGTAAGGAGGGAAGGAGAGGAGGGGAGGGGAAGGAGAGGAGAGGAGGGTAAGGAGAGGAAGGGAGGGGAAGGAGGGAAGAACAGGAGAGGAGGAGAAGGAGGGAAGGAGAGGAGGGGAAGGTAAGGAGGGAAGGAGAGGAGAGGAGGGTAAGGAGGGAAGAACAGGAGAGGAGGGTAAGGAGGGAAGGAGAGGAGATGAGGGGAAGGAGAGGAGAGGAGGGGAGGGGAAGGAGAGGAGAGGAGGGTAAGGAGGGAAGAACAGGAGGGATGCAGCGGGGCTGGCTGGATTAGGAGGGGGGCCTGTTTTTCCTCTCCTCTCCTAGCCAGGATTGATAGATAGTGACGGCCTGCCAGTTGGTTTTCATTAGGTGCTCTGCACTTCAGAACCACACGATACTTCTCCTTCTCCCCCCTCCATCCCTCCATCCATCCTTCCCTCCCTCTATCTTTCTCTCCCTCCCTCCATCCATCCTTCCTTCCCTCCCTCCCTCCTTCCTTCCTTCCTTCCCTCCATCCTCCCTTCCCTCCATCCACCCTTCCCTTCCTCTATCCCTTCCTCCCTCCCTCCCCTGCACTTCAGAACCACACGATACTTCTCCTTCTCCCCCCTCCATCCCTCCATCCATCCTTCCCTCCCTCTATCCTTCCCTCCCTCCCTCCCTCCCTCCCTCCCTCCCTCCTTCTATCCTTCCCTTCCTCCATCCGCCCCTCTACCTACATCTGAAGGGAAAGGTACTAAATTGTTCCTGAAAATGAAAATAAGAAATTGCCAGAGGGGTATTTTTTTTTTCGCTCTTCCTACAATGTATTTTGTTAATAACCTCTTCAGACTTCAAGTCTCCCCTCATGCCTTTTCTCTTTCAAGTAGACCCTGTCGTCTACCCACCTGGGGGCCCCCTGGGGGCCAGGCAGGAATTCTATTGCAATGTTAGATCTGTATTGTTAGATCTTGCATTCTCTCTAGTGTGTTCAAATGAATCCCCTCATAACCAGGGCAGGAGGAGGAGAGGAGGGAGAGGAGGGGAGGGGAGGAGGAGAGGAGGGGAGGAGGAGAGGAGGGGAGGAGGGAGAGGAGGGGAGGAGGGAGGAGAGAAGGGAGAGGAGGGGAGGGGAGGGAGAGGGGGAGATGAGGGGAGGGGAGGAGGAGAGGAGGGAGAGGAGGGGAGGGGAGGAGAGAGAGGAGGGGAGGAGGGAGAGGAGGGGAGGAGGGAGTAGAGAAGGGAGAGGAGGGGAGGCGAGGAGGAGAGAAGGGAGAGGAGGGGAGGGGAGGGAGAGGGGGGAGATGTGGGAGAGCAGGGGAGAAGGGTGGAGGGAGAGGAAGGGAGAAGGGAGACGTGGGAGAGGAGGGGAGGAGGGAAGGAGAGAGAGGAGGGGAGGAGGGAGACGTTGGAGAGGAGGGGAGGAGGCAAGGAGGGAGAGGAGGGGAGAAGGGAGATGTGGGAGAGGAGGAGAGGAGGGAAGGAGAGAGAGGAGGGGAGGAGGGAGATGTGGGAGAGGAGGGGAGGAGGGAAGGAGAGAGAGGAGGGGAAACAGGAGACGTGGGAGAGGAGGAGAGGAGGGAAGGAGGGAGAGGAGGGGAGGAGGGAGATGAGGGAGAGGAGGGAGAGGAGAGAAGGAGGGAAAAGGGGAGAAGTTTAAGTCAGGGCTATGGGTGGGACTGTTCTTTGCTTGTTGCCCTCTCCTCTCTGCAGTAAACTGAACACCAATCAAATAAGGGCCAGATGTGTGCTTCTGGTTCAGACTTCAGTTGTCCAGACCCTGGGGTGTAGCCCTGATAGAACAAGATAGAACCCTGATAGAACCAGATAGAACCCTGATAGAACCAGATAGAACCCTGGGGTGTAGCCCTGATAGAACCAGATAGAACCCTGATAGAACCAGATAGAACCCTGGGGTGTAGCCCTGATGGAATCTGAAAGAACATTGATAGATCCCTGGGGTGTAGCCCTGATAGAACCAGATAGAACCCTGATAGAACCCTGGGGTGTAGCCCTGATAGAATCTGAAAGAACATTGATAGAACCTAGATAGAACCCTAATAGAACCTTGGACATACTGTAATGAAGAGATGGATGACCTCTCTCTCTCTCTCTCTCTCTCTCTCTCTCTCTCTCTCCCTGTCTCTCTCTCTCTCTCTCTCTCTCTCTCTCTCTCTCTATCTCTCCCTGTCTCTCTCTCTCTCTCTCTCTCTCTCTCTCTCTCTCTCTCTCTCTCTCTCTCAGAGCACTTATTTGTTATCTCTCCAACATGCTGAGTAATTGTGTGTGTGCACGTGTGTGTGCTTCTCAGTCTGCGTTGCGTGGGTGTCTCAGCATAACACACACAGATAAACCAGATCATCTTTCCTAGTTTCCTTTCCTCTCTAGGCCGTCATGTAGGGGAAATATCTTTAAAGCTGTCTGTTACCTCTGTTTGTATGAATCACTGACCTCTGACCTCTGCACTCTGACATTTTTTTTCAATCACAAAAAAAGAAAAAAAAGGTCTCTCTCTGATTTTTGATTCACCCTGTTTTGATTCACTCTGTTTTGATTCACTCTGTTTTGATTCACCCGGTTTTGATTCACTCTGTTTTGATTCACCCTGTTTTGGTTCACTCTGTTTTGATTCACCCTGTTTTGATTCACCCTGTTTTGGTTCACTCTGTTTTGATTCACCCTGTTTTGATTCACCCTGTTTTGGTTCACTCTGTTTTGATTCACTCTGTTTTGATTCACCCTGTTTTGGTTCACTCTGTTTTGATTCACTCTGTTTTGATTCACTCTGTTTTGATTCACTCTGTTTTGATTCTCTCTGTGTTGATTCACTCTGTTTTGATTCACCCTGTTTTGATTCACTCTGTTTTGATTCACTCTGTTTTGATTCACTCTGTTTTGATTCACCCTGTTTTGATTCACTCTGTTTTGATTCACTCAAGGCTGCTTTTTGCCTCTCTCTGCATATTTATGGACCTTGCAGAGGGAAAACATCCTCAAATTCAAACCATACTCCAGATTGTTCCATACCACTGGCACCTTTTAGTTATAAATGATCCAGATTGTAGCACACAAATCAGTGGCACATTGTGGTCCTCCATATTGAACCAACTAACTAAAACACTGGCAGGTCTTGATACAACATACTCCAAATTTTTGCACACCAAAATATCTATTTTTACTATCTGTGGCACATTTTGGTTCTCCAACTTTCCGTGTTGTTTAAAGGGTCCATAAGTAATTCACTGTTATTCCACACCGGTTGTTTACGAAGCATGTGGAGCATAATGGCTTTTATTTGAGAGACATCCACACACACACACACACACACACACACACACACACACTCACACTCACACACACTCACTCACACACACATCCACACACACACACACACATCCACACACACACACACACACACACACACACACACACACACACACACACACACACACACACACACACACACACACACACACACACACACACACACACTCACACACACACACACACACACACACACACACACACACACACACACACACACACACAGTATTTTAGAAAGTTTTGCAAAATTATTTAAAATAAAAACCTGAAATGTGACATTTACATAAGTTTTCAGACCCTTTAATCAATTAATGTATTAATGGAGTTTCTCCCATTCTTCTCTGCAGATCCTCTCAAGCTCTGTCAGGTTGGATGGGGAGCGTCGCTGCACAGCTATTTTCAGTTCTCTCCAGAGATGTTTGATCGGGTTCAAGTCCGGGCTCTGGCTGGGCCACTCAAGGACATTCAAAGACTTGTCCCGAAGCCACTCTTGCGTTGTCTTGGCTGTGTGCTTAGGGTCGTTGTCCTGTTGGAAGGTGAACCTTCGCCCCAGTCTGAGGTCCTGAGCGCTCTGGAGGAGGTTTTCATCTCTCTGTACTTTGCTGGTGGTTATAGCGTTGGACTAGTAACCGAAAGGTTGCAAGTTCAAATCCCCAAGCTGACAAAGTTCCAATCTGTTGTTCTGCCCCTGTTCTGCCCCTGAACAGGCAGTTAACCCACTGTTCCTAGACCAGTTAACCCACTGTTCCTAGACCAGTTAGCCCACTGTTCCCTGACCAGTTAACCCACTGTTCCTAGGCCAGTTAACCCACTGTTCCTAGACCAGTTAACCCACTGTTCCTAGGCCAGTTAACCCACTATTCCTAGACCAGTTAACCCACTGTTCCTAGACCAGTTAACCCAACGTTCCTAGACCAGTTAACCCACTGTTCCTAGACCAGTTAGCCCACTGTTCCTAGACCAGTTAACCCCACTGTTCCTAGACCAGTTAACCCACTGTTCCTAGACCAGTTAACCCCACTGTTCCTAGGCCAGTTAAACCCACTGTTCATAGGCCAGTTAAACCCACTGTTCCTAGACCAGTTAACCCCACTGTTCCTAGACCAGTTAACCCCACTGTTCCTAGACCAGTTAACCCACTGTTCCTAGACCAGTTAACCCACTGTTCCTAGACCAGTTAACCCCACTGTTCCTAGACCAGTTAACCCCACTGTTCCTAGACCAGTTAACCCACTGTTCCTAGACCAGTTAACCCCACTGTTCCTAGACCAGTTAACCCACTGTTCCTAGACCAGTTAACCCCACTGTTCCTAGGCCAGTTAAACCCACTGTTCCTAGACCAGTTAACCCAACGTTCTTAGACCAGTTAACCCACTGTTCCTAGACCAGTTAGCCCACTGTTCCTAGACCAGTTAACCCCACTGTTCCTAGACCAGTTAACCCACTGTTCCTAGACCAGTTAACCCACTGTTCCTAGGCCGTCATTGAAAATAAGAATTTGTTCTGACTTGCCTAGTTAAAGTTCATATTTTCCTTGACTAGTCTCACTGCCACTGAAAAACATCCCCACCATGCTTCAACGTAGGGATGCTGCCACCACCATGCTTCACCATAGGGATGCTGCCCCCACCATGCTTCACCGTAGGGATGCTGCCAAAACCATGCTTCACCGTAGGGATGCTGCCACCACCATGCTTCACCATAGGGATGCTGCCACCACCATGCTTCACCGTAGGGATGCTGCCACCACCATGCTTCACCGTAGGGATGCTGCCACCACCATGCTTCATCGTAGGGATGCTGCCACCACCATGCTTCACCGTAGGGATGCTGCCACCACCATGCATCACTGTAGGGATGCTGCCACCTCCATGCTTCACCGCAGGGATGCTGCCACCACCATGCTTCACCGTTGGGATGGTGCCAGGTTTCCTCCAGACGTGACGCTTGGAATTCAGGCCAAAGAGTTCAATCTTGGTTTCATCAGACCGTATAATCTTGTTTCTCATGGTCTGAGAGTCCTTTAGGTGCCGTTTGGCAAGCCCCAAGTGGGCTGTCATGTGCCTTTTACTGAGGAGTGGCTTCAATCTGGTCACTCTACCATAAGGGCCTGATTGGTGGAGTGCTGCAGAGATGGTTGTCCTTCTGGAAGGTTCTCCCATCTCCACAGAGTAACTCTAGATCTCTGTCCGAGTGACCATTGCTTTCTTGGTCACCTCCCTGACCAAGGCCCTTCTACCCCAATTGCTCAGTTTGGCCGGGCGGCCAGCTCTGGGAAGAGTCTTGGTGGTTCCAAACTTCTTATATTTAAGAATGTTGGAAGCCACTGTATTCTTGGGGACCTTCAATGCTGCAGAAATGTTTTGGTACTCTTCCCCAGATCTGTGCCTTGACACAATCCTGTCTCGGAGCTCTACAGACACTTCCTTTGACCTCATGGCTTGGTTTTGGCTCTGACATGCGCTGTCAACTGTGGGACAACATGTGGACTCCAATCAAGTTGTGGAAACATCTCAAGGATGATCAATGGAAACAGGATGTACCCGAGTTGAATTTCTAGTCTCATAGCAAAGGGTCTGAATACTTATTTAAATAAGGTATTTCTGTTTGTTATTTTTTTATACATTTTGCTCAAATTTCTAAAAAGCTGTTTTCACTTCGTCGTTATGGGGTACTGTTGCTGAGGAAAAACATTTATTTAATCCATTTTAGAATAAGGCTGTAACGTAACAAGAAGGGGAAGAAGTACAAAGGGGTCTGAATTCCGACTGTAAATAACAGAGAGCCAGAGCGGGAACTGTTTCATCCAGTAGTCCAGTAGATTACCGGTGATAACCTATCTCTGAGAACCAGACCTAGAAAGGAGCTTTGATCTGCTGACGGAAAACAGTGTGATTGCAATTCCTTTCCCTAATTGCACCACTCACTGCTCCTCTGGTAGTGAGCTAAATCCCTGTGTTGTTGTCTTATCTCTGACTAACCACAGTACAGCTACAGACAGCAGTAGATAGATTGATCGGGTTAAAGACAGACAGGTGTGTATCAGGAATGCCACAGCAGACAACATACACTGCTTATACTAATTAAAGTCCTTAAGACCTATTTAAAATCATGCTTTGGGAGGTTTAAACAAGGTAGATTCAAGAGTGACATTTCTGTATAAACTTGTAAACAGAGTTCAAGTTGCTTTCAATCTTAAAGGTAGAAAAAGTTTGTTTATATTATCAACCAATCAGAATGGAGAGCTCAGAGTCGTGACAAATCAGTCTTCTGGAATCCTGGGGAGAGGAGGCACCAAAGGAACCTGCCCCCCTCTGGCCCCCCTCTGTCCTCCCTCTGCTCACCACTCTGTCCTCCCTCTGTCCCCCCTCTGTTCTCCCTCTGTCCCCCCTCTGTCCCCCGCCTGTACTCCCTCTGTCCTCCCTCTGCTCACCCCTCTGTTCTCCCTCTGTCCTCCCTCTGCTCACCCCTCTGTCCTCCCTCTGTCCCCCCTCTGTCCTCCCTCTGTCCCACCTCTGTCCCCCCCTCTGCTCCCTCAATGCTCCCCCTCTGTCCTCCCTCACCATCCTCCCTCCCTGCCCCCTCTGTCCTACCTCACCATCCCGCCTTCCTGCCCCCTCTGTCCTCCCTCTGTCCCCCCTCTGTTCTCCCTCTGTCCCCCCTCTGTCCTCCCCCCTCTGTCCCCCCTCTGCTACCACTCTGTCCTCCCTCTGCTCCCCCCTCTGTCCCCCCTCTGCTCCCCCTCTGTCCTCCCTCTGTCCCCCCTCTGTCCTCCCTCTGTCCCCATTCTGTCCTCCTCTGTCCCCCCTCTGTCCCCCATCTGCTCCCCCTCTGTCCTCCCTCTGCTCCCCCCTCTGTCCCCCCTCTGCTCCCCCTCTGTCCTCCCCCCTCTGTCCCCCCTCTGCTACCACTCTGTCCTCCCTCTGCTCCCCCCTCTGTCCCCCCTCTGCTCCCCCTCTGTCCTCCCTCTGTCCCCCCTCTGTCCTCCCTCTGTCCCCATTCTGTCCTCCTCTGTCCCCCCTCTGTCCCCCATCTGCTCCCCCTCTGTCCTCCCTCTGCTCCCCCCTCTGTCCCCCCTCTGCTCCCCCTCTGTCCTCCCTCTGCTCCCCCACTGTCCTCCCTCTGTCCCCCCTCTGTCCTCCCTCTGTCCCCCCTCTGCTCCCCCTCTGTCCTCCTCTGTCCCCTCTCTGCTCCCCCTCTGTCCTCCCTCTGTCCCCCCTCTGTCCTCCCTCCATCCTCTATCACCATTTTCCCTCCCTGCTCCCCCTCTGTCCTCCCTCCATCCTCTATCACCATTCCCCCTTCCTGCTCCCCATCTGTCCTCCCTCCATCCTCTATCAACCTTCACCCTCCCTGCTCCCCCTCTGTCCTCCCTCCATCCTCTATCACCATCCTCCCTCCCTGCTCCTCCTCTGTCCTCCCTCCATCCTCTATCACCATTCTCCCTCCCTGCTCCTCCTCTGTCCTCCCTCCATCCTCTATCACCATTCTCCCTCCCTGCTCCCCCTCTGTCCTCCCTCCATCCTCTATCACCATCCTCCCTCCCTTCTCCCCCCTCTGTCCTCCCTCACCATCCTCCCTCCCTGCTCCCCCTATGTCCTCCCTCACCATCCTCCCTCCCTGCTTCCCCTCTGTCCTCCCTCACCATCCTCCCCCCTCTGTCCCCCCTCTGTCCTCCCTCCATCCTCTATCACCATTTTCCCTCCCTGCTCCCCCTCTGTCCTCCTTCCATCCTCTATCACCATCCTTCCTCCCTTCTCCCCCCTCTGTCCTCCCTCACCATCCTCCCTCCCTGCTCCCCCTATGTCCTCCCTCACCATCCTCCCTCCCTGCTCCCCCTCTGTCCTCCCTCACCATCCTCCCCCCTCTGCTCCCCCTCTGTCCTCCTCACCAACCTCCCTCCCTGCTCCCCCTCTGTCCTCCCTCACCATCCTCCCTCCCTGCTCCCCCTATGTCCTCCCTCACCATCCTCCCTCCCTCCTCCCCCTCTGTCCTCCCTCACCATCCTCCCCCCTCTGCTCCCCCTCTGTCCTCCCTCACCATCCTCCCTCCCTGCTCCCCCTATGTCCTCCCTCACCATCCTCCCTCCCTCCTCCCCCTCTGTCCTCCCTCACCATCCTCCCCCCTCTGCTCCCCCTCTGTCCTCCTCACCAACCTCCCTCCCTGCTCCCCCTCTGTCCTCCGTCACCATCCTCCATCCCTGCTCCCCCTCTGTCCTCCCTCACCATCCTCCCTACCTGCTCCCCCTCTGTCCTCCCTCACCATCCTCCCTCCCTGCCCCCTCCTCCATCCTCTCTCAACTTCCTCCCTCCCTGCTCCCCCTCTGTCCTCCCTCACCATCCTCCCTCCCTGCCCCCCCTCCATCCTCTATCACCATCCTCCCTCGCTGACTCCCCCTCTGTCCTCCCTGCATCCTCTATCACCATCCTCCCTCCCTGCCCCCCCTCTGTCTTCTTTCCATCCTCTATCACCATCCTTCCTCCCTGCTCCTCCCCCCCTCCATCCTCTATCACCATCCTCCCTCCCTTCTCCCCCCTCTGTCCTCCCTCACCATCCTCCCTCCCTGCTCCCCCTATGTCCTCCCTCACCATCCTCCCTCCCTGCTTCCCCTCTGTCCTCCCTCACCATCCTCCCCCCTCTGTCCCCCCTCTGTCCTCCCTCCATCCTCTATCACCATTTTCCCTCCCTGCTCCCCCTCTGTCCTCCTTCCATCCTCTATCACCATCCTTCCTCCCTTCTCCCCCCTCTGTCCTCCCTCACCATCCTCCCTCCCTGCTCCCCCTATGTCCTCCCTCACCATCCTCCCTCCCTGCTCCCCCTCTGTCCTCCCTCACCATCCTCCCCCCTCTGCTCCCCCTCTGTCCTCCTCACCAACCTCCCTCCCTGCTCCCCCTCTGTCCTCCCTCACCATCCTCCCTCCCTGCTCCCCCTATGTCCTCCCTCACCATCCTCCCTCCCTCCTCCCCCTCTGTCCTCCCTCACCATCCTCCCCCCTCTGCTCCCCCTCTGTCCTCCCTCACCATCCTCCCTCCCTGCTCCCCCTATGTCCTCCCTCACCATCCTCCCTCCCTCCTCCCCCTCTGTCCTCCCTCACCATCCTCCCCCCTCTGCTCCCCCTCTGTCCTCCTCACCAACCTCCCTCCCTGCTCCCCCTCTGTCCTCCGTCACCATCCTCCATCCCTGCTCCCCCTCTGTCCTCCCTCACCATCCTCCCTACCTGCTCCCCCTCTGTCCTCCCTCACCATCCTCCCTCCCTGCCCCCTCCTCCATCCTCTCTCAACTTCCTCCCTCCCTGCTCCCCCTCTGTCCTCCCTCACCATCCTCCCTCCCTGCCCCCCCTCCATCCTCTATCACCATCCTCCCTCGCTGACTCCCCCTCTGTCCTCCCTGCATCCTCTATCACCATCCTCCCTCCCTGCCCCCCCTCTGTCTTCTTTCCATCCTCTATCACCATCCTTCCTCCCTGCTCCTCCCCCCCTCTGTCCTCCCTCACCATCCTCCCTCCCTGCCTCCCGTACCCTTCTGGCTTTCATATGTTAGACCCACGCATAGACGGACAGTCTCCCCCATCTCGTTCCTCCCCCCTCATCTCCAGATAAATAATCCCATGGATGATGATGATGGTTTTAGTTCCTTAGTATCCAGACTAGATAGTATCCAGACCAGATAGTATCCAGACCAGATAGTATCCAGACTAGATAGTATCCAGACCAGATAGTATCCAGACCAGATAGTATCCAGACTAGATAGTATCCAGACCAGATAGTATCCAGATCAGATAGTATCCAGATCATATGAAGGGATGTACCTCACTATCCAGACCAGATAGTATCCAGACTAGATAGTATCCAGATCAGATAGTATCCAGACCAGATAGTATCCGGATCAGATAGTATCCAGACTAGATAGTATCCAGACTAGATAGTATCCAGATCAGATGAAGAGCAGTACCTTGCTATCAATACCAGATAGTATCCAGACCAGATAGTATCCAGACCAGATGAAGGGATGTACCTCACTATCAAGACCAGATAGTATCCAGACTAGATAGTATCCAGACTAGATAGTATCCAGACTAGATAGTATCCAGACTAGATAGTATCCAGACCAGATAGTATCCAGACTAGATAGTATCCAGACTAGATAGTATCCAGACTAGATAGTATCCAGACTAGATAGTATCCAGACCAGATGAAGGAATGTACCTCACTATCAAGACCAGATAGTATCCAGACTAGATGGTATGCAGACTAGATAGTATCCAGACTAGATAGTATCCAGACTAGATAGTATCCCGATCAGATGAAGGGATGTACCTCACTATCAAGACCAGATAGTATCCAGACTAGATAGTATCCAGACTAGATAGTATCCAGACTAGATAGTATCCAGATCAGATGAAGGGATGTACCTCACTATCAAGACCAGATAGTATCCAGACTAGATAGTATCCAGACTAGATAGTATGCAGACTAGATAGTATCCAGACTAGATAGTATCCAGACTAGATAGTATGCAGACTAGATAGTATCCAGACTAGATAGTATCCAGACTAGATAGTATGCAGACTAGATAGTATCCAGACTAGATAGTATCCAGACTAGATAGTATCCAGATAAGATGAAGGGCAGAACCTTACTATCAAGACCAGATAGTATCCAGACTAGATAGTATCCAGACTAGATAGTATCCAGACTAGATAGTATCCAGATCAGATGAAGGGATGTACCTCACTATCAAGACCAGATAGTATCCAGACTAGATCGTATCCAGACTAGATAGTATCCAGACTAGATAGTATCCAGACTAGATAGTATCCAGATCAGATGAAGGGATGTACCTCACTATCAAGACCAGATAGTATCCAGACTAGATAGTATCCAGACTAGATAGTATCCAGATCAGATGAAGGGATGTACCTCACTATCAAGACCAGATAGTATCCAGACTAGATCGTATCCAGACTAGATTGTTTCCAGACCAGATAGTATCCAGACTAGATAGTATCCAGACTAGATAGTATCCAGACTAGATAGTATCCAGACTAGATAGTATCCAGACCAGATGAAGGAATGTACCTCACTATCAAGACCAGATAGTATCCAGACTAGATGGTATGCAGACTAGATAGTATCCAGACTAGATAGTATCCAGACTAGATAGTATCCCGATCAGATGAAGGGATGTACCTCACTATCAAGACCAGATAGTATCCAGACTAGATAGTATCCAGACTAGATAGTATCCAGACTAGATAGTATCCAGATCAGATGAAGGGATGTACCTCACTATCCAGACCAGATAGTATCCAGACTAGATAGTATGCAGACTAGATAGTATCCAGACTAGATAGTATCCAGACTAGATAGTATGCAGACTAGATAGTATCCAGACTAGATAGTATCCAGACTAGATAGTATGCAGACTAGATAGTATCCAGACTAGATAGTATCCAGACTAGATAGTATCCAGAGAAGATGAAGGGCAGAACCTTACTATCAAGACCAGATAGTATCCAGACTAGATAGTATCCAGACTAGATAGTATCCAGACTAGATAGTATCCAGATCAGATGAAGGGATGTACCTCACTATCAAGACCAGATAGTATCCAGACTAGATCGTATCCAGACTAGATAGTATCCAGACTAGATAGTATCCAGACTAGATAGTATCCAGATCAGATGAAGGGATGTACCTCACTATCAAGACCAGATAGTATCCAGACTAGATAGTATCCAGACTAGATAGTATCCAGATCAGATGAAGGGATGTACCTCACTATCAAGACCAGATAGTATCCAGACTAGATCGTATCCAGACTAGATAGTTTCCAGACTAGATAGTATCCAGACTAGATAGTATCCAGATCAGATGAAGGGATGTACCTCACTATCCAGACCAGATAGTATCCAGACTAGATAGTATCCAGACTAGATAGTATCCAGACTAGATAGTATCCAGATCAGATGAAGGGCAGTACCTTACTATCAAGACCAGATAGTATCCAGACTAGATAGTATCCAGACTAGATGAAGGGTGGTTCCTTAGTATCCAGACTAGATGAAGGGCAGTACCTTAGTATCCAGACCAGATGAAGGGCAGTTCCTTAGTATCCAGACTAGATGAAGGGCTGTACCTTAGTATCCAGACTAGATAGTATCCAGATCAGATGAAGGGATGTACCTCACTATCAAGACCAGATAGTATCCAGACTAGATAGTATCCAGATCAGATGAAGGGATATACCTCACTATCAAGACCAGATAGTATCCAGACTAGATCGTATCCAGACTAGATAGTATCCAGACTAGATAGTATCCAGACTAGATGAAGGGCAGTTCCTTAGTATCCAGACTAGATTAAGGGCAGTACCTTAGTATCCAGACTAGATGAAAGGCAGTTCCTTAGTATCCAGATGAGATAAAGGGCAGTACCTTAGTATCCAGACTAGATGAAGGGCAGTACCTTAGTATCCAGACTAGACAGTATCCATACTAGATGAAGGGCAGTACCTTAGTATCCAGACTAGACAGTATCCAGACTAGATGAAGGGCAGTACCTTAGTATCCAGACCAGATGAAGGGCAGTTCCTTATTATCCAGACTAGACAGTATACAGACCAGATAAAGGGCAGTACCTTAGTATCCAGACTAGATAGTATCCAGACTAGATAGTATCCAGACTAGATAGTATCCAGACTAGATAGTATCCTGATCAGATGAGGGGATGTACCTCACTATCAAGACCAGATAGTATCCAGACTAGATCGTATCCAGACTAGATAGTATCCAGACTAGATAGTATCCAGACTAGATAGTATCCAGACTAGATAGTATCCAGATAAGATGAAGGGCAGAACCTTACTATCAAGACCAGATAGTATCCAGACTAGATAGTATCCAGACTAGATAGTATCCAGACTAGATAGTATCCAGATCAGATGAAGGGATGTACCTCACTATCAAGACCAGATAGTATCCAGACTAGATAGTATCCAGACTAGATAGTATCCAGACTAGATAGTATCCAGACTAGATAGTATCCAGATCAGATGAAGGGATGTACCTCACTATCAAGACCAGATAGTATCCAGACTAGATAGTATCCAGACTAGATAGTATCCCAATCAGATGAAGGGATGTACCTTACTATACAGACAATATAGTATCCAGACTAGATAGTATCCAGACTAGATAGTATCCAGACTAGATAGTATCCAGACTAGATAGTATCCAGATCAGATGAAGGGATGTACCTCACTATCCAGACCAGATAGTATCCAGACTAGATAGTATCCAGACTAGATAGTATCCAGACCAGATAGTATCCAGACTAGATAGTATCCAGACTAGATGAAGGGCAGTACCTTACGATCAAGACCAGATAGTATCCAGACTAGATAGTATCCAGACTAGATGAAGGGCAGTTCCTTAGTATCCAGACTAGATGAAGGGCTGTACCTTAGTATCCAGACTAGATAGTATCCAGATCAGATGAAGGGATATACCTCACTATCAAGACCAGATAGTATCCAGACTAGATAGTATCCAGATCAGATGAAGGGATATACCTCACTATCAAGACCAGATAGTATCCAGACTAGATCGTATCCAGACTAGATGAAGGGCAGTTCCTTAGTATCCAGACTAGATTAAGGGCAGTACCTAAGTATCCGGACTAGATAGTATCCAGATTTGATAGTATGCATACTAGATGAAGGGCAGTACCTTAGTATCACGACTAGATAGTACCAGATTAGATGAAGGTCAGCTCCTTAGTGTCCAGACCAGATGAAGGGCAGTACCTTAGTATCCAGACTAGATGAAGGGCAATACCTTAGTATCCAGACTAGATAGTATTCAGACTAGATGAAGGGCAATACCTTAGTAACCAGACTAGATAGTATTCAGACTAGATGAAGGGTGGTTCCTTAGTATCCAGACTAGACAGTATCCAGACCAGATGAAGGGCAGTTCCTTAGTATCCAGACTAGATGAAGTGCAGTACCTTAGTATCCAGACTAGATAGTATCCAGACTAGATAGTATCCAGACTAGATGAAGGGCAGTACCTTAGTATCCAGACTAGATAGTATCCAGACTAGATAGTATCCAGACTAGCTAGTATCCAGACTAGATGAAGGGCAGTACCTTAGTATTCAGACTAGATAGTATCCAGACTAGATGAAGGGCAGTTCCTTAGTATCCAGACTAGATTAAGGGCAGTATCTTAGTATCCAGACTAGATGAAGGGCAGTGCCTTAGTATCCAGACTAGACAGTATCCAGACTAGATGAAGGGCAGTTCCTTAGTATCCAGACTAGATGAAGGGCAGTACCTTAGTATCCAGACTAGATGAAGGGCTGTACCTTAGTATCCAGACTAGATAGTATCCATACTAGATGAAGGGCAGTACCTTAGTATCCAGACTAGACAGTATCCAGACTAGATGAAGGGCAGTACCTTAGTATCCAGAGTAGATAGTATCCAGATTTGATAGTATGCATACTAGATGAAGGGCAGTACCTTAGTATCCAGACCAGATGAAGGGCAGTAACTTAGTATCCAGACCAGATGAAGGGCAGTTCCTTAGTATCCAGATTAGATAGTATCCAGATTTGATAGTATGCATACTAGATTTTTTTATTTATTTCACCTTTATTTAACCAGGTAGGCTAGTTGAGAACAAGTCCTCATTTACAACTGCGACCTGGCCAAGATAAGGCATAGCAGTGTGAACAGACAACACAGAGTTACACATGGAGTAAACAATTAACAAGTCAATAACACAGTAGAAAAAAGGGGAGTCTATATATACATTGTGTGCAAAAGGCATGAGAAGGTAGGCAAATAATTACAATTATGCAGATTAACACTGGAGTGATAAATGATCAGATGGTTATGTACAGGTAGAGATATTGGTGTGCAAAAGAGCAGAAAAATAAATAAATAAAAACAGTATGGGGATGAGGTAGGTGAAAATGGGTGGGCTATTTACCAATAGACTATGTACAGCTGCAGCGATCGGTTAGCTGCTCAGATAGCAGATGTTTGAAGTTGGTGAGCGATTTTCAGCTTCAGCGATTTTTGCAATTCGTTCCAGTCACAGGCAGCAGAGAACTGGAACGAAAGGCGGCCAAATGAGGTGTTGGCTTTAGGGATGATCAGTGAGATACACCTGCTGGAGCGCGTGCTACGGATGGGTGTTGCCATCGTAACCAGTGAACTGAGATAAGGCGGAGCTTTACCTAGCATGGACTTGTAGATGACCTGGAGCCAGTGGGTCTGGCGACGAATATGTAGCGAGGGCCAGCCGACTAGAGCATACAAGTCGCAGTGGTGGGTGGTATAAGGTGCTTTAGTGACAAAACGGATGGCACTGTGATAAACTGCATCCAGTTTGCTGAGTAGAGTGTTGGAAGCAATTTTGTAGATGACATCGCCGAAGTCGAGGATCGGTAGGATAGTCAGTTTTACTAGGGTAAGTTTGGCGGCGTGAGTGAAGGAGGCTTTGTTGCGGAATAGAAAGCCGACTCTTGATTTGATTTTCGATTGGAGATGTTTGATATGGGTCTGGAAGGAGAGTTTAGAGTCTAGCCAGACACCTAGGTACTTATAGGTGTCCACATATTCAAGGTCGGAACCATCCAGGGTGGTGATGCTGGTCAGGCGTGCGGGTGCAGGCAGCGAACGGTTGAACAGCATGCATTTGGTTTTACTAGCGTTTAAGAGCAGTTGGAGGCCACGGAAGGAGTGCTGTATGGCATTGAAGCTCGTTTGGAGGTTAGATAGCACAGTGTCCAAGGACGGGCCGGAAGTATATAGAATGGTGTCGTCTGCGTAGAGGTGGATCAGGGAATCGCCCGCAGCATGAGAAACATCATTGATATATACAGAGAAAAGAGTCGGCCCGAGAATTGAACCCTGTGGCAC
>NC_143045.1:43725000-43735000 GCF_057628025.1 Oncorhynchus mykiss | reverse complement strand
CCCTTAACCATTCTTTACCTTAACCATTCTTAACCTTAACCATTCCCTTAACCATTCTTAACCTTAACCATTCTTAACCTTAACCATTCTTAACCTTAACCATTCCCTTAACTATTCTTAACCTTAACCATTCTAAACCTTAAAACACTTAAAAATTTGATGTTTGCAACATCTTCTAAAAATGTGACTTTAAGAGGAATAAAATGGATGAACATGTGAGGTGAGAGCTAGTTACGGCTGGAAACTAGAACCGTCTGATCCCCAGCCAATCTCCTGCCTCACAGCTGTCACTGTAGCCGCTGGCATCCTCCTGGCCCTCTTAACCCCCTGCCTCCCCCTCCTCACCCCCCTCCTGAAAGCTGCCTTCGGAGACTGCTACCCAGGAAATTGAAGACTGTCTTCAAACACAAGACGGAGAGAGAACGGAGAGTAAAGGCATTAAGTAGGTTTGGTTTTTGCTCCTAGTAGAACTCGACTAGGCGAAGCCAACTGTGTGCTCCCCCAAAAGACCAAAACATTACTGTTGTTTGTCCCGCTTAAGCCACCGTAGCAACAACATAGCCAGAAACACTTCCTCAACATAGTCTGAATTAGCTCAATCAAGAAATCTGCCATTCATTTTGATGTTTTTGATGAAGACTGCCTCAGATGTTTGGTTCTCAGTATTTCTCAAGTGAAAAAAATGTAGATGAAAACTAGTGGTCACTCGTAGAATGACAACAAATACCAAAGAGAGAGAGACACAGAGAGAGAGAGAGAGAGAGAGAGAGAGAGAGGAGAAAGAGAGAGAGAGGAGAGAGAGAGGAGAAAGAGAATGAGAGGGAGAGGGGGAAGGAGAGAGAGAGGGGAGAGATGGGAGAGAAAGAGGAGAGAGAGGGGGGAGAGGAGGGAGAGGGGGTAGAGCGAGAGGTGAGGTGGGAAGAGAGAGAAAGAGGGATGGGATAGAGAGAGATGGGGAGAGCTAGAGGGGGCAGAGAGAGATGAACCGAACCTGTAAAGCCTTTTTGAAATCAGACGAGAGAGAGCGAGAGAAAGAGGGGAGAGAGAAGGGAAGGAGAGAGAGAGAAAGGGGGGAGAGAGGAGAGAGTGGGGAATGAGCTAGAGAGAGAAAGGGGGGGAAGGATAGAGAGAAAGAGAGAGGGGTAGGGAGAGGGACAGAATGAATTCCTAGGCTAATGCACATCGTAGAGAGGGTGGGGATAGGTTTTAGAACCCGACGAGAGCCTGATCCCCACGAAAATTTAAAAATGAGAGAGAGAGAGAGAGAGAGAAGCAAGGAGAGAGCGAGAGAGAGAGAGAGAGAGAGAGAGAGAGAGAGAGAGAGAGAGAGAGAGAGAGAGAAGCAAGGAGAGAGCGGGAGAGAGAGAGAGAGAAAGAGAAGGAAGGAAGGGCAACCTGCCTCATTGGTGGCTTTCAGGGGTTTGGCGAAATGGTTCAGAGGGAAAAGTTGTGTAAGGGAAACACAGGAAGAATTACGTCCCTTACTTGGCATGTTGATACATGTTGTACCAAGACACAGCTTCCTAGCCCATAGCCTGTCATCCAGCAGATCCAATCACCAACAAGATCCACGCTTTGACCAATTGGACTTCAGATACTGACGTTTATCCACATTTAGAAGTTGTTCCAAACATCAAAGTTGTTTTCTTTAACACACTGGGTTGAGTCCTGCTCAGCATTGTTCCATTTCTCCAAAAGTAACATTTCAAAGTTAAGTTTTGGTGTAGGGTTAAAAATAAATGAATGAAATGTCCACCTCTGGGATTGAACTAGCGACGTTCTGATCCAAAGTCATGGGATCAAAATGCTTCAGCCAAACCCAAACCTACCTGTTGGAAAAAGTGCTCTCTGTTGCCCATGGTGGTTCTGTTTTTGGCAGAAGGTTAGGCAGGCTGACAGCAAGACGTTCTCCTCTCAGTTCCCCCAACAAGAACAAAAGGTCCTCCTCTATCCTTTCCTACCATCCTCCTCTTTCCTTTCCCTTACCATCCTCCTCTTTCCTTTCCTTACCATCCTCCTCTTTCCTTTCCTTACCATCCTCCTCTTTCCTTTCCTTACCATCCTCCTCTTTCCTTTCCTTACCATCCTCCTCTTTCCTTTCCTTCCTCCTCTTTCCTTTCCTTACCATCCTCCTCTTTCCTTTCCTTACCATCCTCCTCTTTCCTTTCCTTACCATCCTCCTCTTTCCTTTCCTTCCTCCTCTTTCCTTTCCTTACCATCCTCCTCTTTCCTTTCCTTACCATCCTCCTCTTTCCTTTCCTTACCATCCTCCTCTTTCCTTTCCTTACCATCCTCCTCTGTCCTACACACACACACACACACACTCACAAAAGCAGACATTCACACACACACACACACACACACACGCACACGCACGCACGCACGCACGCACACACACACACACACACACACACACACACACACACACACACACACACACACACACACACACACACACACACACACACACACACACACAGCTGAATATGAACTGTGGAATGCCTTGCTCACACACAGTCTCACATAAATTTACTGCAGACTGTATATCAGATGAATGTGAAGGGACAGACACAAACACAGATGGTCAGAACACACACCATACCAACCCATCACCCACACACCATACCAACCCATCACCCACACACACCATACCAACCCATCACCCACACACACCATACCAACCCATCACCCACACACACCATACCAACCATCACCCACACACCATACCAACCCCATCACCAACACACACCATACCAACCCATCACCCACACACACCATACCAACCCATCAGCAACACAAACCATACCAACCCATCACCCACACACCCTACCAACCCATCACCCACACACACCATACCAACCCATCACCCACACACCATACCAACCATTCACCCAGACACACCATACCAGTCCATCACCCACACACCATACCAACCCATCACCCAAACACACCATACCAACCCATCACCCACACACCATACCAACCCATCACACACACACCATACCAACCCATCACCCACACACACCATACCAACCCATCACCCCACACACACCATAACAACCCATCACCCACACACACCATACCAACCCATCACCCACACACCATACCAACCCATCACCCCACACACACCATAACAACCCATCACCCACACACACCATACCAACCCATCACCCACACAACCCATCACCCACACAACATACCAACCCATCACCCACACACCATACCAACCCATCACCCACACACACCCATCCAACCCATCACCCACACACCATACCAACCCATCACCCACACACACCATACCAACCCATCACCCACACACACCATACCAACCCATCACCCACACACACCATACCAACCCATCACCCACACACACCATACCAACCCATCACCCACACAACATACCAACCCATCACCCACACACCATACAACCCATCACCCACACACACCCATCCAACCCATCACCCACACACCATACCAACCCATCACCCACACACACCATACCAACCCATCACCCACACACCATACCAACCCATCGCCCACACACACACACACCATAACAACCCATCACACACACACACCATACCAACCCATCACCCACACACACCATACCAACCCACCACCCACACACACCATACCAACCCATCACCCACACACACACACACCATACCGACCCATCACCCACACACACACACGTGGACACACACACACGTGGACACACACACACACACACACACACACACACACACACACACCATGAACCCATCACACACAGACACACACACACACCATACCAACCCATCACCCACACACACACACGTGGACACACACACACACACACACACACACACACACACACACACACACACACACACACACACACCATACCAACCCATCACCCACACACACACACACACACACTCCATACCAACCCATCACACACAGACACACACACACACACCATGCCAACCCATCACCCACACACACACAAGTGGACAGACACACACACACACACACACACCATACCAACCCATCACACACACAGACAACTATCTAGTACATAAGTCAATAGTTGAGTCGATCCAAAACAGACACTAGTATCAGACAGCAGCAGTATCAGCTTCATAAAGTCAGAGAGAAAGTCTCTACACTGTAATTCAGTTTCACCAGGGCAGCAAATCAAGATTCCCTTTCCACTTGCTTTCTCTTTTTCCACCCTACCCTTCTCATTTTCCTCCCTCGTCCCCTCCCTTCTCTCTCTCTCTCTCTCCCTCTCTCCTTCTCTCTCCCTCCCCCTCCCTATCTCCTTATCTCTCTCCCTCCCTCCCTATCTCCCTCCCTCCCTATCTCTCTCTCTCTCTCTCTCTCTATCTCTCTCCCTCCCCCCTTCCCTATCTCTTTCCCTCCTTAGCTCTCTCCCTCCCTATCTCTCTCTGATTCCCTCCCTATCTCTCTCACTCCCTCCCTATCTCCCTCCCCTCCCTCCCTCCCTATCTCTCTCTCTCCCTCCCCCCTCCCTCCCCTCCCTCCCTCCCTCCCTCCCTCCCTCCCTCCCGCCCTATCTCTATCCCTCCCTATCTCTCTTTGATTCCCTCCCTATCTCTCTCACTCCCTCCCTATCTCCCTCCCCCCTCCTATCTCTCTCCCTCCCTATCTCTCTCCATCCCTATCTCTCTCTCTCTCTCACTCCCTCCCCTATCTCCCTCCCCCTCCTATCTCTCTCCCTCCCTATCTCTCTCCATCCCTATCTCTCTCTCTCCCTCCCCTATATCCCTCCCTCCCTCCCTCCCTATCTCCCTCCCTCCCTCCCTCCCTATCTCTCTCCCTCCTTATCTCTCTCCCTCCCTATCTCTCTCCCTCCCTATCTCTCTCCCTCCCTATCTCTCTCTGATTCCCTCCCTATCTCTCTCCCTCCCTATCTCTCTCTCCCTCCCTATCTCCCTCCCTCACTCCCTCCCTCCCTCCCCATCTCTCTCCCTCCCCATCTCTCTCCCTCCCTATCTCCCTCCCTCCCTCCCTCCCTCCCTCCCTATCTCTCCCTCCCTCCCTCCCTCCCTATCTCCCTCCCTCCCTCCCTCCCTTCCCTCCCTCCCTCCCCCATCTCTCTCCCTCCCTATCTCTCTCCCTCCCTATCTCTCTCCCTCCCTATCTCTCTCTGATTCCCTCCCTATCTCTCTCAATCCTTCCCTATCTCACTCCCTCCCTATCTCTCGCTCCCTCCCTATCTCCCTCCCTCACTCCATCCCTCCCTCCCCATCTCTCTCCCTCCCTATCTCCCTCCCTCACTCCCTCCCTATCTCCCTCCCCTCCCCATCTCTCTCCCTCCCTATCTCTCTCCCTCCCTATCTCTCTCTGATTCCCTCCCTATCTCTCTCAATCCTTCCCTATCTCACTCCCTCCCTATCTCTCTCTCCCTCCCCTATCTCCCTCCCTCACTCCCTCCCTCCCTCCCCATCTCTCTCCCTCCCTATCTCTCTCCTCCCTATCTCCCTCCCTCACTCCCTCCCTCCTATCTCTCTCAATCCTTCCCTATCTCACTCCCTCCCTATCTCTCTCTCTCTCCCTCCCTCACTCCCTCCCTATCTCCCTCCCTCCCTCCCTATCTCTCCCTCCCTCCCTCCCTCCCTCCCTCCCTCCCTCCCTTCCCTCCCTCCCTCCCTCTCCTCCCCCATCCTCTCTCCCTCCCTATCTCTCTCTCTCCCTCCCTGTCTCTCTCACTCCCTGTCTCTCTCTCTCCCTCCCTATCTCTCTCCCTCCCTTTCTTTCTCTCTCCCTCCCTCTCTCTCTCCCTCCCTGTCTCTCTCTCTCCCTCCCAATCTCTCTCCCTCCCTGTCTCTCTCTCTCCCTCCCTATCTCTCTCCCTCCCTGTCTCTCTCTCTCCCTCCCTATCTCTCTCCCTCCCTATCTCTCTCTCTCCCTCCCTATCTCTCTCCCTCCCAATCTCTCTCTCCCTCCCTATCTCTCTCCCTCCCAATCTCTCTCTCTCTCTCTCCTCCCTCCCTATCTCTCTCCCTCCCTCCCTCCCTATCTCTCTCTCTCCTTCCCTATCGCTCTCTATCCCTCCCTGCCTCCCACCCTACCTCTCTCCCTCCCTCCCTATCTCTCTCTCTCCCTCCCTATCTCTCATTCCCTCCTCTCTGTCTATATATCTCTATCTGCTGTTTAATCAACAACAATAAGTTTTGTGACCTGCGGTCCCCAGGTGTGTGGGTCAGAGGTTGGGGCTTACGGCTTGCAGGGTGGGGGTTGGAAAGGTTGGGGGTCGGCAGGGCTGGGGGTCGGCAGGGTGGCGGTCGGCAGGGTTGGGGGTCGGCGGTGGGGGTCGGCAGGGTGGGGATTGGGGCCTGTGCTCGCTGGAATTCGGGTGTCGTCATGGCAATCACAATGGATTGTGGGACAATGGCAGGTATCCCTGGGGGGCAGTAAATAAGAGATATATCTTCTCTACTCCTACTGCTGTAGGGATGGTTCTAACAGCAGAGCAGCACAACAGGAAACCAACATAAATCAAGGAACAGATCATTGCATTTGCAGGGAGGGAGGGAGGGAGGGAGGGAGGGAGGGAGGGGTATTCGCATAAAGTTCAGCTTTCCCTAAACTTAGGTCCCATGACACGCTGCATCGCCCAATAACCCCTCCGCCTTTGCTTCCCTACATTGAAAATGAATTGTTGTTTCATCGCCCCCAGGAGGAGAGAGAGGGGGTCGGAAGGGTTGGGGGACAAACACCTGGACAAACACCTGCCTGCAGGTGACAGCATTCCCTCCCACATTATGCCCCCCTAGGCACAACTAGAGGGAGGGGAGAGAGATACAGAGAGGGAGGGGAGAGAGAGATACAGAGAGAGAGCGAGAGAGAGAGAGAACAGAGAGATACAGAAAGAGAGAGAGGGAGGGAGTATGCCCGGCTAGGCACAACTATGACAACATAACCAACAGAAACGGGTCACAACTCCTGCAGCTCTGTCGCACGCTGGGTCTGTACATAGTCAATGGTAGGCTTCGAGGGGACTCCTATGGTAGGTACACCTATAGTTCATCTCTTGGCAGTAGCACTGTAGACTACTTTATCACTGACCTCAACCCAGAGTCTCTCAGAGCGTTCACAATCAGCCCACTGACACCCCTATCAGACCACAGCAACATCATAGTCTACTTGAACAGAGCAATACTCTATCATGAGGCATCAATGCCAAAGGAACTGAGTAACATTAAGAAATGCTATAGATGGAAGGAATGCAGTTTGGAAACCTACCAAAAAGCAATTAGGCAACAACAAATTCAATCCCTTTTAGACAATTTCCTGGGTAAAACGTTCCACTGCAATAGTGAAGGTGTAAAACTTGGCAGTAGAAAATCTTAACAGTATATTTGACCTCTCAGCTTCCCTATCAAATCTAAAAATCTCAAATAGAAAACCGAAGAAAATGAACAACAATGACAAATGGTTTGATGAAGAATGCAAAAATCTAAGAAGGAAATTGAGAAACCTATCCAACCAAAAACATAGAGACCCGAAAAACCTGAGTCTACACCTTCACTATGGTGAATCACTAAAACAATACAGAAATACACCTACCGAAAAAGAGGGAACAGCACGTCAGAAATCAGCTCAATATAATTGAAGAATCCATAGACTCTAACCATTTCTGGGATAATTGGAAAACACTAAACAAACAACAACACGAAGGCTTATTTTTTTTATTTTTTTTATTTAACCAGGCAAGTCAGCTAAGAACAAATTCTTATTTTCAATGACGGCCTGGGAACAGTGGGTTAACTGCCTGTTCAGGGGCAGAACGACAGATTTGTACCTTGTCAGCTCGGGGGTTTGAACTCGCAACCTTCCGGTTACTAGTCCAACGCTCTAACCACTAGGCTACCCTGCCGCCCCAGGGTAGCTTATCTATCCAAAATGGAGATGTACTGTATGGGTAAACCACTTCTCCAATCTTTTTAGCTCTATAACAAAGAATAAAGAGCAAAAAAATCTTAGAATCAACTATTAAGACTACCAGAACCCACTGGATTCTCCAATTACATTGAATGAGTTACAGGACAAAATAAAAACCCTCCTCCAACCCAAAAAGACCTGTGGTGTTGATGGTAATCCTCAATGAAATGATCAAATATACAGACAACAAATTCCAATTGGCTATACTAAAACTCTTTAACATCATCCTTAGCTCTGGCATCTTCCCCAATATTTGCAACCCAAGGACTGATCACCCCAATCCATAAAAGTGGAAACAAATTTGACCCCAATAACTACCGTGGAATATGCGTCAACAGTAACCTTGGGAAAATCCTCTGCATTATTATTAACAGCAGACTCGTACATTTCCTCAATGAAAACAATCTACTGAGCAAATGTCAAATTGGCTTTTTACCAAATGACCGTACAACAGACCATGTATTCACCCTGCACACCCTAATTGACAACCAAACAAAACCAAAACAAAGGCAAAGTCTTCTCATGCTTTGTTGATTTCAAAAAAGCCTTCGACTCAATTTGGCATGAGGGTCTGCTATACAAACTGATGGAAAGTGGTGTTGGAGGTAAAACATACGACATTATAAAATCCATGTACACAAACAACAAGTGTGCGGTTAAATTGGCAAAAAAACACACACATTTCTTCACACAGGGTCGTGGGGTTAGACAGGGATGCAGCTTAAGCCCCACCCTCTTCAACATATATATCAACGAATTGGCGAGGACACTAGAAAAGTCTGCAGCACCCGGCCTCACCCTACTAGAATCTGAAGTCAAATGTCTACTGTTTGCTGATGATCTGGTGCTTCTGTCACCAACCAAGGAGGGCCTACAGCACCTAGATCTTCTGCACAGATTCTGCAAGACCTGAACCCGGACAGTAAATCTCAGTGAGACCAAAATAATGGTGTTCCAAAAAAGGTCCAGTCGCCAGGACCACAAATACAAATTCCATCTAGACACTGTTGCCCTAGAGCACACAAAAAACGATACATACCATGGCCTAAACATCAGCGCCAGAGGTAACTTCCACAAAGCTGTGAACGATCTGAGAGACAAGGCAAGAAGGGCATTCTTGGGTTGGCGCCCCCCCTTGGGTTGTGCCGTGGCGGAGATCTTTGTGGGCTATACTCGGCCTTGTCTCAGGATGGTAAGTTGCTGGTTGAAATATCCCTCTAGTGGTGTGGGGGCTGTGCTTTGGCAAAGTGGGTGGGGTTATATCCTTCCTGTTTGGCCCTGTCCAGGGGTGTCATCGGATGGGGCCACAATGTCTCCTGACCCCTCCTGTCTCAGCCTCCAGTATTTATGCTGCAGTAGTTTATGTGTCGGGGGGCTAGGATATGTTTGTTATATCTGGAGTACTTCTCCTGTCCTGTGTGAATTTAAGTATGCTCTCTCTAATTCTCTCTTTCTCTCTTTCTTTCTCTCTCTTTCTTTCTCTCCCCAGTCCACCTGGCCGTGCTGCTGCTCCAGTTTCAACTGTTCTGCCTGTGATTATTATTATTTGACCATGCTGGTCATTTATGAACATTTGAACATCTTGGCCATGTTCTGTTACAATCTCCACCCGGCATAGCCAGAAGAGGACTGGCCACCCCACATAGCCTGGTTCCTCTCTACCCGGCACAGCCAGAAGAGGACTGGCCACCCCACATAGCCTGGTTCCTCTGTAGGTTTCTTCCTAGGTTTTGGCCTTTCTAGGGAGTTTTTCCTAGCCACTGTGCTTCTACACCTGCATTGCTTGTTGTTTGGGGTTTTAGGCTGGGTTTCTGTACAGCACTTTGAGATATCAGCTGATGTACGAAGGGCTATATAAATACATTTGATTTGATTTGATTTGACATTCTATGCCATCACAAGGAACATACATTTCAACATACCAATTAGGATCTGGCTGAAAATACTTGAATCAGTCACAGAGCCCATTGCCCTTTATGGTTGTGAGGTCTGGGGTCCGCTCACCAACCAAGACTTCACAAAATGGGACAAGCACCAAATTGAGACTTTG
>NC_143045.1:43697500-43720000 GCF_057628025.1 Oncorhynchus mykiss | reverse complement strand
GAAGGAGACTCAGGACAGGAAGGAGACTCAGGACAGGGCAGAGACTCAAGACATGGTAGAGACTCAGGACAGGAAGGAGACTCAGGACAGGGCAGAGACTCAGGACAGGGTAGAGACTCAGGACAGGGCAGAGACTCAGGACAGGGTAGAGACTCAGGACAGGGCAGAGACTCAAGACAGGGTAGAGACTCAAGACAGGGTAGAGACTCAGGACAGGAAGGAGACTCAGGACAGGGCAGAGACTCAGGACAGGTTAGAGACTCAGGACAGGGCAGAGACTCAAGACAGGGTAGAGACTCAAGACAGGGTAGAGACTCAGGACAAGGTAGAGACTCAGGACAGGAAGGAGACTCAGGACAGGAAGGAGACTCAGGACAGGGCAGAGACTCAAGACATGGTAGAGACTCAGGACAGGAAGGAGACTCAGGACAGGGCAGAGACTCAGGACAGGGTAGAGACTCAGGACAGGGCAGAGACTCAAGACAGGGTAGAGACTCAAGACAGGGTAGAGACTCAGGACAAGGTAGAGACTCAGGACAGGAAGGAGACTCAGGACAGGGCAGAGACTCAAGACAGGGCAGAGACTCAAGACAGGGTAGAGACTCAGGACAGGAAGGAGACTCAGGACAGGGCAGAGACTCAGGACAGGTTAGAGACTCAGGACAGGGCAGAGACTCAAGACAGGGTAGAGACTCAAGACAGGGTAGAGACTCAGGACAAGGTAGAGACTCAGGACAGGAAGGAGACTCAGGACAGGAAGGAGACTCAGGACAGGAAGGAGACTCAGGACAGGGCAGAGACTCAAGACATGGTAGAGACTCAGGACAGGAAGGAGACTCAGGACAGGGCAGAGACTCAGGACAGGGTAGAGACTCAGGACAGGGCAGAGACTCAAGACAGGGTAGAGACTCAAGACAGGGTAGAGACTCAGGACAAGGTAGAGACTCAGGACAGGAAGGAGACTCAGGACAGGGCAGAGACTCAAGACAGGGCAGAGACTCAGGGGGAATGCTAATATGGTATTAATCTGAACTAATTAATTAAATCGAATTGATCAAAACAGGATAATTCTTTATATGGTTAAAAATCAACAAGGAGACCATCTTAACAGATTAAAACGTCTTCCTCTGTGCCACATACATTCCCCCCTCAGAGTCACCCTACTTCAATGAAGAGAGTTTCTCCATTTCCTCCACATACATTCCCCCCTCAGAGTCACCCTACTTCAATGAAGAGAGTTTCTCCATTTCCTCCACATACATTCCCCCCTCAGAGTCACCCTACTTCAATGAAGAGAGTTTCTCCATTTCCTCCACATACATTCCCCCCTCAGAGTCACCCTACTTCAATGAAGAGAGTTTCTCCATTCTAGAGGGGGAAATTAGTCCCGTTCAGGCCCAAGGCAACGTACTGGTCTGTGGAGACCTGAATGCTAGAACAGCAGAAGAACCAGACACTATTAACAGTGATGGGGATAAACACCTACCAGGAAGCAACAACCTTTCCCTCCCCACATACAGACAGGAAGCAACAACCTTTCCCTCCCCACATACAGACAGGAAGCAACAACCTTTCCCTCCCCACATACAGACAGGAAGCAACAACCTTTCCCTCCCCACATACAGACAGGAAGCAACAACATTTCCCTCCCCACATACAGACAGGAAGCAGCAACCTTTCCCTCCCCACATACAGACAGGAAGCAACAACCTTTCCCTCCCCACATACAGACAGGAAGCAACAACCTTTCCCTCCCCACATACAGACAGGAAGCAACAACCTTTCCCTCCCCACATACAGACAGGAAGCAGCAACCTTTCCCTCCCCACATACAGACAGGAAGCAACAACCTTTCCCTCCCCACATACAGACAGGAAGCAACAACCTTTCCCTCCCCACATACAGACAGGAAGCAACAACCTTTCCCTCCCCACATACAGACAGGAAGCAACAAACTTTCCCTCCCCACATACAGACAGGAAGCAACAACCTTTCCCTCCCCACATACAGACAGGAAGCAACAACCTTTCCCTCCCCACATACAGACAGAAAGCAACAACCTTTCCCTCCCCACATACAGACAGGAAGCAACAAACTTTCCCTCCCCACATACAGACAGGAAGCAACAACCTTTCCCTCCCCACATACAGACAGGAGGCAACAACCTTTCCCTCCCCACATACAGACAGGAAGCAACAACCTTTCCCTCCCCACATACAGACAGGAAGCAACAACCTTTCCCTCCCCACATACAGACAGGAAGCAACAACCTTTCCCTCCCCACATACAGACAGGAAGCAACAACCTTTCCCTCCCCACATACAGACAGGAAGCAACAACCTTTCCCTCCCCACATACAGACAGGAAGCAACAACCTTTCCCTCCCCACATACAGACAGGAAGCAACAACCTTTCCCTCCCCACATACAGACAGGAAGCAACAACCTTTCCCTCCCCACATACAGACAGGAAGCAACAACCTTTCCCTCCCCACATGCCCCCACAGAAACAACTATGACAAAGTTAAAACTAAAAGGAGCACAGCTCGTGAAGCTCTGTGGAACACTGGGTCTGTTCATAGTCAATGGTAGGCTGAGAGGGGACTCCTATGGTAGGTACACCTATAGCTCTGTGGAACACTGGGTCTGTACATAGTCAATGAGGGGACTCGTTTGGGAGGTACACCTACAGCTCATCGATCACGCCCCCCATTCTCATCGACGGTGCTGTTGTGGAGCGGGTTGAGAGCTTCAAGTTCCTTGGTGTCCACATCACCAACAAAATAACATGGTCCAATCACACCAAGACAGTTGTGAAGAGGGCACGACAAAACGTCTCCTTCCGTGGCCTCCAACTGCTCTTAAATGCAAGTAAAACTAAATGCATGCTCTTCAACCGATGGCTGCCCGCACCTGCCCGCCCGTCCAGTATCACTACTCTGGACGGTTCTGACTTAGAATATGTGGACAACTATAAATACCTAGGTGTCTGGTTAGACTGTAAACTCTCCTTCCAGACTCACATTATGCATCTCCAATCCAAAGTTAAATCTAGAATCGTCTTCCTTTTTCGCAACAAAGAATCCTTCACTCATGCTGCCAAACATGCCCTCATAAAACTGACCATCCTACCGATCCTCGACTTCGGCGATGTCATTTACAAAATTGCTTCCAATACTCTACTCAGCAAACTGGATGCAGTTTATCACAGTGCCATCCGTTTTGTCGCTAAAGCAAAGCCCCATATACTACCCACCACTGCAACCTGTACGCTCTCGTTGGTTGACGAACCCAGCTACCAATCACACCCTGTCTAACGTCCCAGCTACCAATCACACCCTGTCTAACCACCCAGCTACCAATCACACCCTGTCTAACCTCCCAGCTACCAAAGACATCACACCCTGTCTAACCTCCCAGCTACCAAAGACATCACACCCTGTCTAACCTCCCAGCTACCAAAGACATCACACCCTGTCTAACCTCCCAGCTACCAATCACACCCTGTCTAACCTCCCAGCTACCAATCACACCCTGTCTAACCTCCCAGCTACCAATCACACCCTGTCTAACCTCCCAGCTACCAATCACACCCTGTCTAACCTCCCAACTACCAATCACACCCTGTCTAACCTCGCAGCTACCAATCACAGCCTGTCTAACCTCGCAGCTACCAATCACACCCTATCTAACCTCCCGGCTACCATTGACATCACATCCTGTCTAACCTCCCAGCTACCAGAGACATCACAGCCTGTCTAACCTCCCAGCTACCAATCAGACCCTGTCTAACCTCCCGGCTACCAATTACAGCCTGTCAAACCTCCCAGCTACCAATCACACCCTGTCTAACCTCCCAGCTACCAATCACACCCTGTCTAACCTCCCAGCTACCAATCACACCCTGTCTAACCTCCCAACTACCAATCACACCCTGTCTAACCTCGCAGCTACCAATCACAGCCTGTCTAACCTCGCAGCTACCAATCACACCCTATCTAACCTCCCGGCTACCATTGACATCACATCCTGTCTAACCTCCCAGCTACCAGAGACATCACAGCCTGTCTAACCTCCCAGCTACCAATCAGACCCTGTCTAACCTCCCGGCTACCAATTACAGCCTGTCAAACCTCCCAGCTACCAATCACACCCTGTCTAACCTCCCGGCTACCAGAGACATCACACCCTGTCTAACCTCGCAGCTACCAATCACACCCTGTCTAACCTCCCAGCTACCAATCACACCCTGTCTAACCTCCCAGCTACCAATCACACCCTGTCTAACCTCCCAACTACCAATCACACCCTGTCTAACCTCGCAGCTACCAATCACAGCCTGTCTAACCTCGCAGCTACCAATCACACCCTATCTAACCTCCCGGCTACCATTGACATCACATCCTGTCTAACCTCCCAGCTACCAGAGACATCACAGCCTGTCTAACCTCCCAGCTACCAATCAGACCCTGTCTAACCTCCCGGCTACCAATTACAGCCTGTCAAACCTCCCAGCTACCAATCACACCCTGTCTAACCTCCCAGCTACCAGAGACATCACACCCTGTCTAACCTCGCAGCTACCAATCACACCCTGTCTAACCTCACAGCTACCAATCACACCCTGTCAAACCTCCCGGCTACCAGAGACATCACATCCTGTCTAACCTCCCAGCTACCAGAGACATCACAGTCTGTCTAACCTCCCAGCTACCAATCACACCCTGTCTAACCTCCCGGCTACCAATCACAGCCTGTCAAACCTCCCAGCTACCAATCACACCGTGTCTAACCTCCCAGCTACCAGAGACATCACACCCTGTCCAACCTCCCAGCTACCAATCACACCCTGTCTAACCTCCCAGCTACCAATCACAGCCTGTCTAACCTCCCAGCTACCAATCACACCCTGTCTAACCTCCCATCTACCAATCACACCCTGTCTAACCTCGCAGCTACCAATCACACCCTATCTAACCTCCCGGCTACCATTGACATCACATCCTGTCTAACCTCCCAGCTACCAGAGACATCACAGCCTGTCTAACCTCCCAGCTACCAATCAGACCCTGTCTAACCTCCCGGCTACCAATTACAGCCTGTCAAACCTCCCAGCTACCAATCACACCCTGTCTAACCTCCCAGCTACCAGAGACATCACACCCTGTCTAACCTCGCAGCTACCAATCACACCCTGTCTAACCTCACAGCTACCAATCACACCCTGTCAAACCTCCCGGCTACCAGAGACATCACATCCTGTCTAACCTCCCAGCTACCAGAGACATCACAGTCTGTCTAACCTCCCAGCTACCAATCACACCCTGTCTAACCTCCCGGCTACCAATCACAGCCTGTCAAACCTCCCAGCTACCAATCACACCGTGTCTAACCTCCCAGCTACCAGAGACATCACACCCTGTCCAACCTCCCAGCTACCAATCACACCCTGTCTAACCTCCCAGCTACCAATCACAGCCTGTCTAACCTCCCAGCTACCAATCACACCCTGTCTAACCTCCCATCTACCAATCACACCCTGTCTAACCTCCCAGCTACCAATCACACCCTGTCTAAACTCCCAGCTACCAATCACACACTGTCTAACCTCCCACCTTCCAATCACACCCTGTCTAACCTCCCAGCTACCAATCACACCCTGTCTAACCTCCCAGCTACCAATCACACCCTGTCTAACCTCCCAGCTACCAATCACACCCTGTCTAACCTCCCAGCTACCAATCACACCCTGTATAACCTCCCAGCTACCAGAGACATCACCGCCTGTCTAACCTACCGGTTACCAATCACACCCTGTCTAACCTCGCAGCTACCAATCACACCCTGTCTAACCTCCCAGCTACCAATCACACCCTGTCTAACCACCCAGCTACCAATCACAGCCTGTCTAACCTCGCAGCTACCAATCACACCCTATCTAACCTCCCGGCTACCATTGACATCACATCCTGTCTAACCTCCCAGCTACCAGAGACATCACAGCCTGTCTAACCTCCCAGCTACCAATCAGACCCTGTCTAACCTCCCGGCTACCAATTACAGCCTGTCAAACCTCCCAGCTACCAATCACACCCTGTCTAACCTCCCAGCTACCAGAGACATCACACCCTGTCTAACCTCGCAGCTACCAATCACACCCTGTCTAACCTCCCAGCTACCAATCACACCCTGTCTAACCTCCCAGCTACCAATCACACCCTGTCTAACCTCCCAGCTACCAATCACACCGTGTCTAACCTCCCAGCTACCAGAGACATCACACCCTGTCCAACCTCCCAGCTACCAATCACACCCTGTCTAACCTCCCAGCTACCAATCACAGCCTGTCTAACCTCCCAGCTACCAATCACACCCTGTCTAACCTCCCATCTACCAATCACACCCTGTCTAACCTCCCAGCTACCAATCACACCCTGTCTAAACTCCCAGCTACCAATCACACACTGTCTAACCTCCCACCTTCCAATCACACCCTGTCTAACCTCCCAGCTACCAATCACACCCTGTCTAACCTCCCAGCTACCAATCACACCCTGTCTAACCTCCCAGCTACCAATCACACCCTGTCTAACCTCCCAGCTACCAATCACACCCTGTATAACCTCCCAGCTACCAGAGACATCACAGCCTGTCTAACCTACCGGTTACCAATCACACCCTGTCTAACCTCGCAGCTACCAATCACACCCTGTCTAACCTCCCAGCTACCAATCACACCCTGTCTAACCTCCCAGCTACCAATCACAGCCTGTCTAACCACCCAGCTACCAATCACACCCTGTCTAACCTCCCAGCTACCAATCACACCCTGTCTAAACTCCCAGCTACCAGAGACATCACACCCTTTCTAACCTCCCAGCTACCAATCACACCCTGTCTAACCTCCCAGCTACCAGAGACATCCCACCCTGTCTAACCTCCCAGCTACCAATCACACCCTGTTTATCCTCGCAGCTACCAATCAGACCCTGTCTAACCTCCCAGCTACCAATCACACCCTGTCTAACCTCTCAGCTACCAATCACACCCTGTTTAACCTCCCAGCTACCAATCACACCCTGTATAACCTCCCAGCTTCCAGAGACATCACCGCCTGTCTAACCTCCCGGTTACCAATCACACCCTGTCTAACCTCGCAGCTACCAATCACACCCTGTCTAACCTCGCAGCCACCAATCACACCCTGTCTAACCTCCCAGCTACCAATCACACCCTGTCTAAACTCCCAGCTACCAATGACACCCTGTCTAACCACCCAGCTACCAATCACACCCTGTCTAACCTCGCAGCTACCAATCACACCCTGTCTAACCTCCCAGCTACCAATCACACCCTGTCTTACCTCCCAGCTACCAGAGACATCACACTCTGTCTAACCTCCCAGCTACCAATCAAACCCTGTCTAACCTCCCGGTTACCAATCACACCCTGTCTAAACTCGCAGCTACCAATCACACCCTGTCTAACCTCGCAGCTACCAATCACACCCTGTCTAACCTCCCAGCTACCAATCACACACTGTCTAACCTCCCAGCTACCAATCACACCATGTCTAACCTCCCAGCTACCAATCACACCCTGTCTAAACTCGCAGCTACCAATCACACCCTGTCTAACCTCCCAGCTACCAATCACACCCTTTCTAACCACCCAGCTACCAATCACACCCTGTCTAACCTCCCAGCTACCAATCACACCCTGTCTAACCTCCCGGCTACCAGACACATAATATCCTGTCTAACCTCCCAGCTACCAGAGACATCACAGCCTGTCTAACCTCCCAGCTACCAATCACACCCTGTCTAACCTCCCAGGTACCAATCACACCCTGTCTAACCTCCCAGCTACCAGAGACATCCCATCCTGTCTAACCACCCAGTTACCAGAGATGTCACACCCTGTCTAACCTCCAAGCTATCAATCACATCCTGTCTAACCTCCCAGCTACCAATCACACCCTGTCTAACCTCCCAGCTACCAATCACACCCTGTATAACCTCCCAGCTACCAGAGACATCACCGCCTGTCTAACCTACCGGTTACCAATCACACCCTGTCTAACCTCGCAGCTACCAATCACAACCTGTCTAACCTCCCAGCTACCAATCACACCCTGTCTAACCTCCCAGCTACCAATCACAGCGTGTCTAACCACCCAGCTACCAATCACACCCTGTCTAACCTCCCAGCTACCAATCACACCCTGTCTAAACTCCCAGCTACCAGAGACATCACACCCTTTCTAACCTCCCAGCTACCAATCACACCCTGTCTAACCTCCCAGCTACCAGAGACATCCCACCCTGTCTAACCTCCCAGCTACCAATCACACCCTGTTTATCCTCGCAGCTACCAATCAGACCCTGTCTAACCTCCCAGCTACCAATCACACCCTGTCTAACCTCTCAGCTACCAATCACACCCTGTCTAACCTCCAAGCTACCAATCACACCCTGTCTAACCTCCCAGCTACCAATCACACCCTGTTTAACCTCCCAGCTACCAATCACACCCTGTATAACCTCCCAGCTACCAGAGACATCCCACCCTGTCTAACCTCCCAGCTACCAATCACACCCTGTTTATCCTCGCAGCTACCAATCAGACCCTGTCTAACCTCCCAGCTACCAATCACACCCTGTCTAACCTCTCAGCTACCAATCACACCCTGTCTAACCTCCAAGCTACCAATCACACCCTGTCTAACCTCCCAGCTACCAATCACACCCTGTCTAACCTCCCAGCTGCCAGAGACATCACAGCCTGTCTAACCTCCCAGCTACCAATCACACCCTGTTTATCCTCGCAGCTACCAATCAGACCCTGTCTAACCTCCCAGCTACCAATCACACCCTGTCTAACCTCTCAGCTACCAATCACACCCTGTCTAACCTCCAAGCTACCAATCACACCCTGTCTAACCTCCCAGCTACCAATCACACCCTGTTTAACCTCCCAGCTACCAATCACACCCTGTATAACCTCCCAGCTTCCAGAGACATCACCGCCTGTCTAACCTCCCGGTTACCAATCACACCCTGTCTAACCTCGCAGCTACCAATCACACCCTGTCTAACCTCGCAGCCACCAATCACACCCTGTCTAACCTCCCAGCTACCAATCACACCCTGTCTAAACTCCCAGCTACCAATGTTACCCTGTCTAACCACCCAGCTACCAATCACACCCTGTCTAACCTCGCAGCTACCAATCACACCCTGTCTAACCTCCCAGCTACCAATCACACCCTGTCTTACCTCCCAGCTACCAGAGACATCACACTCTGTCTAACCTCCCAGCTACCAATCAAACCCTGTCTAACCTCCCAGCTACCAGAGACATCACCGCCTGTCTAACCTCCCGGTTACCAATCACACCCTGTCTAAACTCGCAGCTACCAATCACACCCTGTCTAACCTCGCAGCTACCAATCACACCCTGTCTAACCTCCCAGCTACCAATCACACACTGTCTAACCTCCCAGCTACCAATCACACCATGTCTAACCTCCCAGCTACCAATCACACCCTGTCTAAACTCGCAGCTACCAATCACACCCTGTCTAACCTCCCAGCTACCAATCACACCCTTTCTAACCACCCAGCTACCAATCACACCCTGTCTAACCTCCCAGCTACCAATCACACCCTGTCTAACCTCCCGGCTACCAGACACATCATATCCTGTCTAACCTCCCAGCTACCAGAGACATCACAGCCTGTCTAACCTCCCAGCTACCAATCACACCCTGTCTAACCTCCCAGGTACCAATCACACCCTGTCTAACCTCCCAGCTACCAGAGACATCCCACCCTGTCTAACCTCCCAGTTACCAGAGATGTCACACCCTGTCTAACCTCCCAGCTATCAATCACATCCTGTCTAACCTCCCAGCTACCAATCACACCCTGTCTAACCTCCCAGCTACCAATCACACCCTGTATAACCTCCCAGCTACCAGAGACATCACCGCCTGTCTAACCTACCGGTTACCAGTCACACCCTGTCTAACCTCGCAGCTACCAATCACAACCTGTCTAACCTCCCAGCTACCAATCACACCCTGTCTAACCTCCCAGCTACCAATCACAGCGTGTCTAACCACCCAGCTACCAATCACACCCTGTCTAACCTCCCAGCTACCAATCACACCCTGTCTAAACTCCCAGCTACCAGAGACATCACACCCTTTCTAACCTCCCAGCTACCAATCACACCCTGTCTAACCTCCCAGCTACCAGAGACATCCCACCCTGTCTAACCTCCCAGCTACCAATCACACCCTGTTTATCCTCGCAGCTACCAATCAGACCCTGTCTAACCTCCCAGCTACCAATCACACCCTGTCTAACCTCTCAGCTACCAATCACACCCTGTCTAACCTCCAAGCTACCAATCACACCCTGTCTAACCTCCCAGCTACCAATCACACCCTGTTTAACCTCCCAGCTACCAATCACACCCTGTATAACCTCCCAGCTACCAGAGACATCACCGCCTGTCTAACCTCCCGGTTACCAATCACACCCTGTCTAACCTCGCAGCTACCAATCACACCCTGTCTAACCTCGCAGCCACCAATCACACCCTGTCTAACCTCCCAGCTACCAATCACACCCTGTCTAAACTCCCAGCTACCAATGACACCCTGTCTAACCACCCAGCTACCAATCACACCCTGTCTAATCTCGCAGCTACCAATCACACCCTGTCTAACCTCCCAGCTACCAATCACACCCTGTCTTACCTCCCAGCTACCAGAGACATCACACTCTGTCTAACCTACCAGCTACCAATCAAACCCTGTCTAACCTCCCAGCTACCAGAGACATCACCGCCTGTCTAACCTCCCGGTTACCAATCACACCCTGTCTAAACTCGCAGCTACCAATCACACCCTGTCTAACCTCGCAGCTACCAATCACACCCTGTCTAACCTCCCAGCTACCAATCACACACTGTCTAACCTCCCAGCTACCAATCACACCATGTCTAACCTCCCAGCTACCAATCACACCCTGTCTAAACTCGCAGCTACCAATCACACCCTGTCTAACCTCCCAGCTACCAATCACACCCTTTCTAACCACCCAGCTACCAATCACACCCTGTCTAACCTCCCAGCTACCAATCACACCCTGTCTAACCTCCCGGCTACCAGACACATCATATCCTGTCTAACCTCCCAGCTACCAGAGACATCACAGCCTGTCTAACCTCCCAGCTACCAATCACACCCTGTCAAACCTCCCAGGTACCAATCACACCCTGTCTAACCTCCCAGCTACCAGAGACATCCCACCCTGTCTAACCTCCCAGTTACCAGAGATGTCACACCCTGTCTAACCTCCCAGCTATCAATCACATCCTGTCTAACCTCTCAGCTACCAATCACACCCTATCTAACCTCCCAGCTACCAATCACACCCTGTCTAACCTCCCAGCTACCAGAGACTTCACACCCTGTCTAACCTCCCAGCTACCAATCACACCCTGTCTAAACTCTCAGCTACCAATCACACCCTGTCTAACCACCCAGCTACCAATCACACCCTGTCTAACCTCCCAGCTGCCAATCACACCATGTCTAACCTCCCAGCTACCAATCACACCCTGTCTAACCTCCCAGCTACCAATCACACCCTGTCTAATCAAGCCTTTCTTATAAATTCATTTGGGATCTAGTGAATACAACCCAGGTTTATAAATTCAGGGAGTTCCTCCCAGTTACGGCCCATTTGCTTCCATTTGGGATCTAGTGAATACAACCCAGGTTTATAAGTTCAGGGAGTTCCTCCCAGTTACGGCCTGTTTGCTTCCATTTGGAATCTACTTTCTCTCCAATCTCTCTACACTAGTTGCTCTCTTTACACTCTCTCTACACTCTCCACTCTTTCTTCATTCTCTCTATTCTCTCTCCACTCTCTACACTCTCTCTACACTCTCTCTACACTATTACACTATCCAACCTCGGACAACAGCTCCCCCCCCCCCCCGCAGCTACTCGCCCAAGCCTCTCCAGGTTCTCCTTTACCCATATCCAGATAGCAGATGTCCTGAAAGAGCTGCAAAACCTGGACCCGTACAAATCAGCTGGGCTGGACAATCTGGACCCTCTATTCCTGAAACTATCCGCCGCCATTGTCGCAACCCCTATTACCAGCCTGTTCAACCTCTCTTTCATATCGTCTGAGATCCCCAAGGATTGGAAAGCTGCCGCAGTCATCCCCCTCTTCAAAGGGGGCGACACCCTGGACCCAAACTGTTACAGACCTATATCCATCCTGCCCTGCCTATCTAAGGTTTTCGAAAGCCTAGTCAACAAACAGGTCACTGACCATCTTGAATCCCACCGTACCTTCTCCGCTGTGCAATCTGGTTTCCGAGCCGGTCACGGGTGTACCTCAGCCACGCTCAAGGTACTAAACGATATCATAACCGCCATCGATAAAAGACAGTACTGTGCAGCCGTCTTCATAGACCTTGCCAAGGCTTTCGACTCTGTCAATCACCGTATTCTTATCGGCAGACTCAGTAGCCTCGGTTTTTCGGATGACTGCCTTGCCTGGTTCACCAATTACTTTGCAGACAGAGTTCAGTGTGTCAAATCGGAGGGCATGCTGTCCGGTCCTCTGGCAGTCTCTATGGGGGTGCCACAGGGTTCAATTCTCGGGCCGACTCTTTTCTCTGTATATATCAATGATGTTTCTCATGCTGCGGGCGATTCCCTGATCCACCTCTACGCAGACGACACCATTCTATATACTTCCGGCCCGTCCTTGGACACTGTGCTATCTAACCTCCAAACGAGCTTCAATGCCATACAGCACTCCTTCCGTGGCCTCCAACTGCTCTTAAACGCTAGTAAAACCAAATGCATGCTTTTCAACCGTTCGCTGCCTGCACCCGCACGCCTGACCAGCATCACCACCCTGGATGGTTCCGACCTTGAATATGTGGACATCTATAAGTACCTAGGTGTCTGGCTAGACTCTAAACTCTCCTTCCAGACCCATATCAAACATCTCCAATCGAAAATCAAATCAAGAGTCGGCTTTCTATTCCGCAACAAAGCCTCCTTCACTCACGCCGCCAAACTTACCCTAGTAAAACTGACTATCCTACCGATCCTCGACTTCGGCGACGTCATCTACAAAATTGCTTCCAACACTCTACTCAGCAAACTGGATGCAGTTTATCACAGTGCCATCCGTTTTGTCACTAAAGCACCTTATACCACCCACCACTGCGACTTGTATGCTCTAGTCGGCTGGCCCTCGCTACATATTCGTCGCCAGACCCACTGGCTCCAGGTCATCTACAAGTCCATGCTAGGTAAAGCTCCGCCTTATCTCAGTTCACTGGTTACGATGGCAACACCCATCCGTAGCACGCGCTCCAGCAGGTGTATCTCACTGATCATCCCTAAAGCCAACACCTCATTTGGCCGCCTTTCGTTCCAGTTCTCTGCTGCCTGTGACTGGAACGAATTGCAAAAATCGCTGAAGTTGGAGACTTTTATCTCCCTCACCAACTTCAAACATCTGCTATCTGAGCAGCTAACCGATCGCTGCAGCTGTACATAGTCTATTGGTAAATAGCCCACCCATTTTCACCTACCTCACCCCCATACTGTTTTTATTTATTTATTTTTATTTTTCTGCTCTTTTGCACACCAATATCTCTACCTGTACATAACCATCTGATCATTTATCACTCCAGTGTTAATCTGCATAATTGTAATTATTTGCCTACCTCATGCCTTTTGCACACAATGTATATATAGACTCCCCTTTTTTTCTACTGTGTTATTGACTTGTTAATTGTTTACTCCATGTGTAACTCTGTGTTGTCTGTTCACACTGCTATGCCTTATCTTGGCCAGGTCGCAGTTGCAAATGAGAACTTGTTCTCAACTAGCCTACCTGGTTAAATAAAGGTGAAATAAAAAAAATAAAAAATTTGCTCTCTCTCCACTCTCTCTCCACTCTCTCTCCACTCTCCACTCTCTCTCCAATCTCTCTACACTCTCTGCTTTCACTAATCTCTCTCTCCACTCTCTCTCCACTCTCTCTTCACTCTCTCTACACTCTCTGCTCTCTCCACTCTCTCTACACATTCTCTCCACTCTCTCTCCACTCTCTCTCCACTCTCCACTCTCTCTACACTCTCTGCTCGCTCTACACTCTCTGCTCTCTCCACTCTCTCTACACTCTCTCTACACTCTCTCTACACTCTCCACTCTCTCTCCACTCTCTCTCCACTCTCTCGCCATTCTCTCTACTCAATTCAATTCAATTCAAGGGCTTTATTGGCATGGGAAACATGTGTTAACATTGCCAAAGCAAGTGAGGTAGACAACATACAAAGTGAATATATAAAGTGAAAAACAACAAAAATTAAACATTACACATACAGAGGTTTCCAAACAGTAAAGACATTACAAATGTCATATTATATATATATACAGTGTTTTAACAATGTACAAATGGTTAAAGGACACAAGATAAAATAAATAAGCATAAATATGGGTTGTATTTACAATGGTGTGTGTTCTTCACTGGTTGCCCTTTTCTTGTGGCAACGGGTCACAAATCTTGCTGCTGTGATGGCACACTGTGGAATTTCACCCAGTAGATATGGGAGTTTTTCAAATTTGGATTTGTTTTCGAATTCTTTGTGGATCTGTGTAATCTGAGGGAAATGTCTCTCTAATATGGTCATACATTGGGCAGGAGGTTAGGAAGTGCAGCTCAGTTTCCACCTCATTTTGTGGGCAGTGAGCACATAGCCTGTCTTCTCTTGAGAGCCATGTCTGCCTACGGCGGCCTTTCTCAATAGCAAGGCTATGCTCACTGAGTCTGTACATAGTCAAAGCTTTCCTTAATTTTGGGTCAGTCACAGTGGTCAGGTATTCTGCCGCTGTGTACTCTCTGTTTAGGGCCAAATAGCATTCTAGTTTGCTCTGTTTTTTTGTTAATTCTTTCCAATGTGTTAAGTAATTATCTTTTTGTTTTCTCATGATTTGGTTGGGTCTAATTGTGCTGTTGTCCTGGGGCTCTGTAGGGTGTGTTTGTGTTTGTGAACAGAGCCCCAGGACCAGCTTGCTTAGGGGACTCTTCTCCAGGTTCATCTCTCTGTAGGTGATGGCTTTGTTATGGAAGGTTTGTGAATCACTTCCTTTTAGGTGGTTGTAGAATTTAACGGCTCTTTTCTGGATTTTGATAATTAGTGGGTATCGGCCTAATTCTGCTCTGCATGCATTATTTGGTGTTCTACTTTGTACACAGAGGATATTTTTGCAGAATTCTGCGTGCAGAGTCTCAATTTGGTGTTTGTCCCATTTTGTGAAGTCTTGGTTGGTGAGCGGACCCCAGACCTCACAACCATAAAGGGCAATGGGCTCTATGACTGATTCAAGTATTTTTAGCCAAATCCTAATTGGTATGTTGAAATTTACGTTTCTTTTGATGGCATAGAATGCCCTTCTTGCCTTGTCTCTCAGATCGTTCACAGCTTTGTGGAAGTTACCTGTGGCGCTGATGTTTAGGCCAAGGTATGTATAGTTTTTTGTGTGCTCTAGGGCAACAGTGTCTAGATGGAATTTGTATTTGTGGTCCTGGTGACTGGACCTTTTTTGGAACACCATTATTTTGGTCTTACTGAGATTTACTGTCAGGGCCCAGGTCTGACAGAATCTGTGCATAAGATCTAGGTGCTGCTGTAGGCCCTCCTTGGTTGGTGACAGAAGCACCAGATCATCGGCAAACAGCAGACATTTGACTTCAGATTCTAGCAGGGGGAGGCCGGGTGCTGCAGACTTTTCTAGTGCCCGCGCCAATTCGTTGATATATATGTTGAAGAGGGTGGGGCTTAAGCTGCATCCCTGTCTAACCCCACGACCCTGTGTGAAGAAATGTGTGTGTTTTTTGCCAATTTTAACCGCACACTTGTTGTTTGTGTACATGGATTTTATAATGTCGTATGTTTTACCCCCAACACCACTTTCCATCAGTTTGTATAGCAGACCCTCATGCCAGATTGAGTCGAAGGCTTCTTTGAAATCAACAAAGCATGAGAAGACTTTGCCTTTGTTTTGGTTTGTTTGGTTGTCAATTAGGGTGTGCAGGGTGAATACATGGTCTGTTGTACGGTAATTTGGTAAAAAGCCAATTTGACATTTGCTCAGTACATTGTTTTCATTGAGGAAATGTACGAGTCTGCTGTTAATAATAATGCAGAGGATTTTCCCAAGGTTACTGTTGACACATATTCCACAGTAGTTATTGGGGTCAAATTTGTCTCCACTTTTGTGGATTGGGGTGATCAGTCCTTGGTTCCAAATATTGGGGAAGATGCCAGAGCTAAGTATGATGTTAAAGAGTTTTAGTATAGCCAATTGGAATTTGTTGTCTGTATATTTGATCATTTCATTGAGGATACCATCAACACCACAGGCCTTTTTGGGTTGGAGGGTTTTTATTTTGTCCTGTAACTCATTCAATGTAATTGGAGAATCCAGTGGGTTCTGGTAGTCTTTAATAGATGATTCTAAGATCTGTATTTGATCATGTATATGTTTTTGCTCTTTATTCTTTGTTATAGAGCCAAAAAGATTGGAGAAGTGGTTTACCCATACATCTCCATTTTGGATAGATAATTCTTCTTGTTGTTGTTTGTTTAGTGTTTTCCAATTTTCCCAGAAGTGGTTAGAGTCTATGGATTCTTCAATTGCATTGAGCTGATTTTTGACATGCTGTTCCTTCTTTTTCCGTAGTGTATTTCTGTATTGTTTTAGTGATTCACCATAGTGAAGGCGTAGACTCAGGTTTTCCGGGTCTACTCTCTCCCCACTCTCTCTACACGTTACAGTCTCTCTACACATTCTCTACACTCTCTCTCCACTCTCCAATCTCTCTACACTCTCTCTACATTCTCTGCTCTCTCTACACTCTCTCTACACTCTCCACTCTCTCTCCACTCTCTCTACACTCTCTCTACACTCTCTCTGGGCAGGAGGTTAGGAAGTGCAGCTCAGTTTCCACCTCATTTTGTGGGCAGTGAGCACATAGCCTGTCTTCTCTTGAGAGCCATGTCTGTCTACGGCGGCCTTTCTCAATAGCAAGGCTATGCTCACTGAGTCTGTACATAGTCAAAGCTTTCCTTAATTTTGGGTCAGTCACAGTGGTCAGGTATTCTGCCGCTGTGTACTCTCTCCACTCTCCACTTTTTCTCCAATCTATCTACACTCTCTCTCCACTCTTTCTCCACTCTCTCTGCTCTCTCTACACTCTCTGCTCTCTCTATACTCTCTGCTCTCTCTACACGCTCTGCTCTCTCTACACTCTCTGCTCTCTCTATACTCTCTCCACTCTCTCTACACTCTCTCTCCACTCTCTGCTCTCTCTACACTCTCTCTACACTCTCTCTACTCTTTCCACTCTCTCTCCACTCTCCACTCTCTCTACACTCTCCACTCTCTCTACACTCTCTCTACACTCTCTCTCCACTCTCTGCTCTCTCTACACTCTCTCTACACTCTCTCTACTCTTTCCACTCTCTCTCCACTCTCCACTCTCTCTACACTCTCTCCCCACTCTCTCTACTCTCTCTCACAACTCAATCAATCAATCAAATTTATTTTATATAGCCCTTCGTACATCAGCTGATATCTCAAAGTGCTGTACAGAAACCCAGCCTAAAACCCCAAACAGCAAGCAATGCAGGTGAAGAAGCACGGTGGCTAGGAAAAACTCCCTAGAAAGGCCAAAACCTAGGAAGAAACCTAGAGAGGAACCAGGCTATGTGGGGTGGCCAGTCCTCTTCTGGCTGTGCCGGGTGGAGATTATAACAAAACATGGTCAAGATGTTCAAATGTTCATAAATGACCAGCATGGTCGAATAATAATAAGGCAGAATAGTTGAAACTGGAGCAGCAGCACAGTCAGGTGGACTGGGGACAGCAAGGAGTCATCATGTCAGGTATTCCTGGGGCATGGTCCTAGGGCTCAGGTCCTCCGAGAGAGAGAAAGAAAGAGAGAATTAGAGAGAGCATATGTGGGATGGCCAGTCCTCTTCTGGCTGTGCCGGGTGGAGATTATAACAGAACATGGCCAAGATGTTCAAATGTTCATAAATGATCAGCATGGTTGAATAATAATAAGGCAGAACAGTTGAAACTGGAGCAGCAGCACAGCCAGGTGGACTGGGGACAGCAAGGAGTCATCATGTCAGGTAGTCCTGGGGCATGGTCCTAGGGCTCAGGTCCTCCGAGAGAGAGAAAGAGAGGAGAGAATTAGAGAACGCACACTTAGATTCACACAGGACACCGAATAGGACAGGAGAAGTACTCCAGATATAACAAACTGACCCTAGCCCCCCGACACATAAACTACTGCAGCATAAATACTGGAGGCTGAGACAGGAGGGGTTAGGAGACACTGTGGCCCACTCCGAGGACACCCCCGGACAGGGCCAAACAGGAAGGATATAACCCCACCCACTTTGCCAAAGCACAGCCCCCACACCACTAGAGGGATATCTTCAACCACCAACATACCTGAGACAAGGCTGAGTATAGCCCACAAAGACCTCCGCCACGGCACAACTTAAGGGGGGGGGGGGGGGGGGGGGGGGGCGAGGTGACGCACCCCCTCCAGGGACGGCATGAGAGAGCCCCAGTAAAGCCAGTGACTCAGCCCCTGTAATAGGGTTAGGGGCAGAGAATCCCAGTGGAAAGAGGGGAACTGGCCAGGCAGAGACAGCAAGGGTGGTTCGTTGCTCCAGAGCCTTTCCGTTCACCCTCCCACTCCTGGGCCAGACTACACTCAATCATATGACCCACTGAAGAGATGAGTCTTCAGTAGAGACTTAAAGGTTGAGACCGAGTTTGCGTCTCTGACATGGGTAGGCAGACCGTTCCATAAAAATGGAGCTCTATAGGAGAAAGCCCTGCCTCCAGCTGTTTGCTTAAAAATTCTAGGGACAATTAGGAGGCCTGCGTCTTGTGACCGTAGCGTACGTGTAGGTATGTACGGCAGGACCAAATCAGAGAGATAGATAGGAGCAAGCCCATGTAATGCTTTGTAGGTTAGCAGTAAAACCTTGAAATCAGCCCTTGCTTTGACAGGAAGCCAGTGTAGAGAGGCTAGCACTGGAGTAATATGATCAAATTTTTTGGTTCTAGTCAGGATTCTAGCAGCCGTATTTAGCACTAACTGAAGTTTATTTAGTGCTTTATCCGGGTAGCCGGAAAGTAGAGCATTGCAGTAGTCTAACCTGGAAGTGACAAAAGCATGGATTAATTTTTCTGCATCATTTTTGGACAGAAAGTTCCTGATTTTTGCAATGTTACGTAGATGGAAAAAAGCTGTCCTTGAAATGGTCTTGATATGTTCTTCAAAAGAGAGATCAGGGTCCAGAGTAACGCCGAGGTCCTTCACAGTTTTATTTGAGACGACTGTACAACCATTAAGATTAATTGTCAGATTCAACAGAAGATCTCTTTGTTTCTTGGGACCTAGAACAAGCATCTCTGTTTTGTCCGAGTTTAAAAGTAGAAAGTTTGCAGCCATCCACTTCCTTATGTCTGAAACACATTCTTCTAGCAAGGGCAATTTTGGGGCTTCACCATGTTTAATTGAAATGTACAGCTGTGTGTCATCCGCATAGCAGTGAAAGTTAACATTATGTTTTCGAATAACATCCCCAAGAGGTAAAATATATAGTGAAAACAATAGTGGTCCTAAAACGGAACCTTGAGGAACACCGAAATTTACAGTTGATTTGTCAGAGGACAGACCATTCACAGAGACAAACTGATATCTTTCCGACAGATAAGATCTAAACCAGGCCAGAACTTGTCCGTGTAGACCAATTTGGGTTTCCAATCTCTCCAAAAGAATGTGGTGATCGATGGTATCAAAAGCAGCACTAAGGTCTAGGAGCACGAGGACAGATGCAGAGCCTCGGTCCGATGCCATTAAAATGTAATTTACCACCTTCACAAGTGCCGTCTCAGTGCTATGATGGGGTCTAAAACCAGACTGAAGCACAACTCTCTCATTCCACTCTGTCTACACTCTCTCTACACTCTCGCTACACTCTCTCTACACTCTCTGCTCTCTCTACACTCTCCACTCTCTCTACACTCTCTGCTCGCTCTAAACTCTCTGCTCGCTCTACACTCTCTGCTCTCTCCACTCTCTCTACACTCTCTCTGCACTCTGCTCTCTCTACATTCTCTACACTTTCCACTCTCTCTCCACTCTCTCGCCATTCTCTCTACTCTCTCCCCACTCTCTCTCCACTCTCTCTCAACTCTCTCTACAATATCTCTACCTTCTGATCTCTCTCCACTCTCTCTAAAATCTATAAACTCTCTCTCCGCTCTCTCTCCACTCTCTCTCCACTCACTCTACACTCTCTCTACAAACTCTCTACACTCTCTGCTCTCTCTACACTCCTTCATCTCTCCACTCTCTCTACACTCTCTCTAAACGCTTTGCTCTCTCTCCACTCTCTCTCCACTCACCAATCTCTCTCCAATCTCTCTACACTCTCTGCTCTCTCTCCACTCTCTCTCCACTCTCCACTTTTTCTCCAATCTATCTACACTCTCTCTACTCTCTCTCCACTCTTTCTCCACTCTCTCTGCTCTCTCTACACTCTCTGCTCTCTCTATACTCTCTGCTCTCTCTACACACTCTGCTCTCTCTACACTCTCTGCTCTCTCTACACTCTCTCCACTCTCTCTACACTCTCTCTACACTCTCTCTACACTCTCCACTCTCTCTACACTCTCTCTACACTCTCTCTCCACTCTCTGCTCTCTCTACACTCTCTCTCCACTCTCCACTCTCTCTCCATTCTCTCTACTCTCTCTCCACTTTCTCTCCACTCTCTCTCCACTCTCTCTCTACACTCTCTCTACACTCTCTCTCCACTCTCTGCTCTCTCTACACTCTCTCTACACTCTCTCTACTCTGTCCACTCTCTCTACACTCTCCACTCTCTTTCCACTCTCTCCCCACTCTCTCTACTCTCTCTCACAACTCTCTCATTCCACCCTGTCTACACTCTCTCTACACTCTCGCTACACTCTCTCTACACTCTCTGCTCTCTCTACACTCTCCACTCTCTCTACACTCTCTGCTCTCTCTAAACTCTCTGCTCTCTCTACACTCTCTGCTCTCTCTACACTCTCTGCTCTCTCTACACTCTTCACTCTCTCTCCACTCTCTCTCCACTCTCTGCTCCCTAGACACATTCCACTCTCTCTAAACTCTCTCTCTCCACTCCCTTTCTGCTCTCTTTACACTCTCTGCTCTCTCTCCACTCTCTCTACACTCTCTGCTCTCTCTCTCTCCACTCTACCTCCACTCTCTCTCCACTCTCTCTCCACTCTCTGCTCTCTAGACACATTCCACTCTCTCTAAACTCTCTCTCTCCACTCCCTTTCTGCTCTCTTTACACTCTCTGCTCTCTCTCCACTCTCTCTACACTCTCTGCTCTCTCTCTCTCCACTCTACCTCCACTCTCTCTCCACTCTCTCTACACTCTCTCTACACTCTCCACTCTCTCTCTACACTCTCTGCTCTCTCTCTCCACTCTCTCTTCACTCTCTGCTCTCTCTCCACTCTCTCTACACTCTCTGCTCTCTCTCACCACTCTCTCTCCACTCTCTCTACACTCTCTCTACACTATCTCTACACTCTCCACTCTCTCTCTACACTCTCCACTCTCTCTCTACACTCTCTGCTCTCTCTCCACTCTCTCTACACTCTCTGCTCTCTCTCTCCACTCTCTCTACATTCTCTCTACACTCTCCACTCTGTCTCCCATCTCTCTATTCTCTCTGCACTCTTTCTCCACACTCTCCACTCTCTTCACTCTCTCTCCACTCTCTTCTCTCTCTTCACTCTCTCTCCACTCTCTTCCCACTCTCTCTACACTCTCACTCCACTCTCTGCTCTCTCTACACTCCCTCCTCTCTTCACTCTCTCTACACTCTCTCTCCACTCTCTGCTCTCTCTCCACTCTCTCTCCACATTCTCTACACTCTCTCTACACTCTCTCTACACTCTCTACACTCTCTCTACACTCTCTCTACACTCTCTCTACACTCTCTCTACACTCTCTCTACACTCTCTCTACACTCTCTGCTCTCACTATACTCTCTGCTCTCTCCTCTCTCCACTCTCTCGCCACTCTCTCTCCACTCTGTCTCTGCCATCTCTACACTACACTCTCTCTCCACTCCCTCTCCACTTTCTCTACACTCTTAGTAAAAAGATGATAGAACCATAGATGAATCCTATCTGTTTGGTTGCAGGGTAGGGTTCTAGCTAGAACCAAACAGTGTTTTAGCTGGAACCAAAAATGGTTCTCCTACGGGGACAGCTGAAGAACCATTTTGGACAGCTGAAGAACCATTTTCTTCCTCCCTTTGCCCTTCCCCTCCTCTCTCTCTCGCTCTCTG
>NC_143045.1:43627500-43695000 GCF_057628025.1 Oncorhynchus mykiss | reverse complement strand
CAGGCTAAGATCAGGCTAATAGGCTTAGCCATACTTCTCTGTACTGGTAATTATTGGCAGAGTGCACTGAAACAATCCCATGTATAAAACCACTTACAGCCATGTCACGGTCCACCTACCCCCTGTTCTCCCTTTCAACGCTCTCTCCCTTTTTCTCTCCTTCTACACCCATTTAACTCTGGCCCTCTGATTCTAAGCAGACCCAAAGAACTGAGATAGAGAGAGGGAAAGAAAGAGAGAGTGAGTGAGAGAAAGAAAGAAAGAAAGGGAGAGAGAGAGAGAGAGAGAGAGAGACGACGACCTTCTCTTCAGTGAGCTGTGCTGAGGGGAAAGGCTAAGAACAAGTCTGAGTGAGAAAGGGGGCCATTGTAGGGGCTGGCCCGGAGACAAGACTCCCATTCAGGGGTGGCCAGCCGTGTACAATGGCTAAACTAACATCATTGACATTTGGAGTTGCCCAAGCTTTAGAGAGAGAGAGAGGAGAAGGGGAGGAAGGTAGGAGGGGAGGAGGCAGGCGAGAGGCGCCGTGTTGGAAAAGACCCTTCGTTGGTTCAGACCATTGAGCGAGGTGGGATCATCACTGCCCTAAACACTGTTAACTTTCATGAGCTGGAGAAACAGACAGAGGGAGGGACATCTGAGATTGCCAGCCAGCCCCCCTCTTTAACCCTACACCCCCTGTCTGTCTGTGTGTCCCCACATTCCAGACTGGCTCTCTACCTAACACAGGGACACAGGGCCACCCAGCTAACAATATCACAGAGAACAGACAGAACGGACAGCCAACTGCAGTGCGATAGACACACACACACACACACACACACACACACACACACACACACACACACACACACACACACACACACACACTGCTGGTGGGCAGCAGAAGACAGGGTTAACGGATAAGTTATGATCCGAGAACTTGTTTAAGGCAGTTACTGACGATTCACCCTACTGCCGTGGACTGGTATTGATGTCACCCTACTGCCGTGGACTGGTATTGATGTCACCCTACTGCCGTGGACTGGTATTGATGTCACCCTACTGCCATGGACTGGTATTGATGTCACCCTACTGCCGTGGACTGGTATTGATGTCACCCTACTGCCGTGGACTGGTATTGATGTCACCCTACTGCCGTGGACTGGTACTGATTCACCCTACTGCCGTGGACTGGTATTGATGTCACCCTACTGCCGTGGACTGGTATTGATGTCACCTTGTAATGACGTCACCCTGTACTGATGTCACCCTGTATAGATGTCACCCTGTACTGATGTCACCCTGTACTGATGTCACCCTGTATAGATGTCACCCTGTACTGATGTCACCCTGTACTGATGTCACCCTACTGCCGTGGACTTGTATCGATGTCACCCTGTAATGATGTCACCCTGCATAGATGTCACCCTGTATTGATGTCACCCTGTACTGATGTCACCCTGTAATGATGTCACCCTGTAATGATGTCACCCTGTACTGATGTCACCCTACTGCCGTGGACTGGTATCGATGTCACCCTGTACTGACGTCACCCTGTATAGATGTCACCCTGTATTGATGTCACCCTGTACTGATGTCACCCTGTATTGATGTCACCCTGTACTGATGTCACCCTGTATTGATGTCACCCTGTATTGATGTCACCCTGTACTGATGTCACCCTGTATTGATGTCACCCTATATTGATGTCACCCTGTAATGATGTCACCCTGTACTGATGTCACCCTGTATTGATGTCACCCTGTATAGATGTCACCCTGTATAGATGTCACCCTGTACTGATGTCACCCTGTATAGATGTCACCCTGTATAGATGTCACCCTGTATTGATGTCACCCTTTATAGATGTCACCCTGTACTGATGCCACCCTGTATTGATGTCACCCTGTATTGATATCACCCTGTACTGATGTCACCCTGTACTGATGTCACCCTGTATTGATATATATATATATATGCATCTCTGTGTCTCCTCAACAGTAATCTATAAGGCCAGAGAGAGGATGTTAACAACCACAGTAATCTATAAAATGGTTTAGTGTGGTCTGGTCTGGGATTGTTTGTTCTGGTCTGGTCTGGGATGATTTGGTCTGGTCTGGGATGGTTTTGTTTTGTCTTGTTTTGTTTTGTTTTGGCAGGTCTGGCTTGGGCTCGTCTGTTCTGGGCTGGTTTGGTCTGGTCTGGGCTGTTCTGGTTTGGTCTGAGCTGGTTTGGTCTCATCTGGGCTGATTTGGCCTGGTTTGATCTGGTCTTGACTTGTTTGGGCTGGTCTTGCCTGGGCTGGTATGATCTGGTCTTTGCTGTTCTATGCTGGTCTGGTCTGTGTTGGTTTGATCTGGTCTTGGCTGTCCTGGTCTGGTTTGGTATGGTCTGGTTTGGTTTGGTCTGGGATGGTCTGGTCTGGTCTGGGCTGGTTTGGTCTGCGCAGGTCTGGGATATTTATTTCTGGTCTGGGTTGGTTTGGTCTGGTCTGGCCTGGTCTGGGATGGTTTGGGCTGGTCTGGACTGGCTTGGTCTGGGCTGGTTTGGTCTTGTCTGGTCTGGTCTAGCCTGGTCTGCAATGGTTTGGTCTGGTCTGGGCTTGCTTGGTCTGGGCTGGTTTGGTGTAGTATGGGCTGTTCTGGTGTGGTCTGGGTTGGTTTAGTCTGGTTTGGTCTTGTCTTGGTTTGTCTGGGCTGTTCTGGGCTGGTTTGGTCTGGTCTTGACTGTTCTAGGCTGGTCTTGTCTGGGCTGGTTTGGTCTAGTCTGGTTTTGTCTTGTCTGGTTTAGTCTGGTTTGTCTGGTCTGGTCATAACTACAGGTCTTTACACAACACACACACACACACACACACACACACACACACACACACACACACACACACAAACACACACACACACACACACACACACAAACACACACACACACACACATTGGGTAAACAGTTAACAGCCCTTCTGGCTGTGCCGGGTGGAGATTATAACAGAACATGGCCAAGATGTTCAAATGTTCATAAATGACTAGCATGGTCAAATAATAATAATCACAGTAGAGAGTTGAAAACAGCAGGTCTGGGACAGGTAGCACGTCCGGTGAACAGGTCAGGGTTCCATAGCCGATCATTCAGAGTATCTCTACCGCTCCTGCTGTCTCTAGAGAGTTGAAAACAGCAGGTCTGGGACAGGTAGCACGTCCGGTGAACAGGTCAGGATTCCATAGCCGCAGGCAGAACAGTTGAAACTGGAGCAGCAGCACAGCCAGGTGGACTGGGGACAGCAAGGTGTCATCATGCCAGGTAGTCCTGAGGAACGGTCCTAGGGCTCAGGTCCTCCGAGAGAGAGTGGGGACACAAATGTGGGGACACAAATGCACGCACAGGAACACTACCTGATCTAACGAGCACACGAGGGGACAGCTTTATTACAGGCCATAGTGTCTCTAACTGTCTTCATCTCCCCCATAGAAACAACAGTGACAGAACCATCAACAACAACGGAAGGGATCTGTTACAGCTCTGTAGAAGCCTGGGTCTGTACTAGTGTCAATGGTAGGTTACTCTTTGGGGAGATGCACCTACTGCTCACCTCTCGGCCACAGTACAGTAGACTATATGATCACAGACATTGACCCGTTCTCTCTCAGCCCATTCACTGTCAAGCCACTAACACCTCTGTCTGATCACAGCCAAGTTACGATGTTCCTCAATAGAACAGACATGGAAACAACCAGACATTCACAGCCCAGTAAGCTGTACAACATCAGACATTCACAGCCCAGTAATCTGTACAACACCAGACAGTCACATCCCAGTGAGCTGTACAACATCAGACATTCACAGCCCAGTCAGCTGTACAACATCACACAGTCACAGCCCAGTAAGCTGTACAACATCAGACACTCACAGCCCAGTCAGCTGTACAACATCAGACATTCACAGCCCAGTCAGCTGTACAACACCACAGCCCAGTCAGCTGTACAACATCAGACATTCACAGCCCAGTCAGCTGTACAACACCACAGCCCAGTCAGCTGTACAACATCAGACATTCACAGCCCAGTCAGCTGTACAACACCACAGCCCAGTGAGCTGTACAACATCAGACATTCACAGCCCAGTCAGCTGTACAACATCAGACATTCACAGCCCAGTCAGCTGTACAACATCAGACATTCACAGCCCAGTAATCTGTACAACACCAGACAGTCACATCCCAGTGAGCTGTACAACATCAGACATTCACAGCCCAGTCAGCTGTACAACATCACACAGTCACAGCCCAGTAAGCTGTACAACATCAGACATTCACAGCCCAGTCAGCTGTACAACATCAGACATTCACAGCCCAGTCAGCTGTACAACATCACACATTCACAGCCCAGTCAGCTGTACAACATCAGACATTCACAGCCCAGTCAGCTGTACAACATCAGACATTCACAGCCCAGTAAGCTGTACAACATCAGACATTCACAGCCCAGTCAGCTGTACAACATCAGACATTCACAGCCCAGTCAGCTGTACAACATCAGACATTCACAGCCCAGTAAGCTGTACAACATCAGACATTCACAGCCCAGTCAGCTGTACAACATCAGACATTCACAGCCCAGTCAGCTGTACAACATCAGACATTCACAGCCCAGTAATCTGTACAGCACCAGACATTCACAGCCCAGTCAGCTGTACAACACCAGACATTCACAGCCCAGTAAGCTGTACAACATCAGACATTCATAGCCCAGTCAGCTGTACAACATCAGACATTCACAGCCCAGTCAGCTGTACAACATCACACATTCACAGCCCAGTAATCTGTACAGCACCAGACATTCACAGCCCAGTCAGCTGTACAACATCAGACATTCACAGCCCAGTCAGCTGTACAACATCAGACATTCACAGCCCAGTAATCTGTACAGCACCAGACATTCACAGCCCAGTCAGCTGTACAACATCAGACATTCACAGCCCAGTCAGCTGTACAACATCACACATTCACAGCCCAGTAAGCTGTACAACATCACACATTCACAGCCCAGTAAGCTGTACAACATCAGACATTCACAGCCCAGTCAGCTGTACAACATCAGACATTCACAGCCCAGTCAGCTGTACAACATCACACATTCACAGCCCAGTCAGCTGTACAACATCAGACATTCACAGCCCAGTCAGCTGTACAACATCAGACATTCACAGCCCAGTCAGCTGTACAACATCACACATTCACAGCCCAGTAAGCTGTACAACATCAGACATTCACAGCCCAGTCAGCTGTACAACATCAGACATTCACAGCCCAGTCAGCTGTACAACATCACACATTCACAGCCCAGTCAGCTGTACAACATCAGACATTCACAGCCCAGTCAGCTGTACAACATCAGACATTCACAGCCCAGTCAGCTGTACAACATCAGACATTCACAGCCCAGTCAGCTGTACAACATCAGACATTCACAGCCCAGTCAGCTGTACAACATCACACATTCACAGCCCAGTCAGCTGTACAACATCAGACATTCACAGCCCAGTAAGGTGTACAACATCAGACATTCACAGCCCAGTAAGCTGTACAACATCACACATTCACAGCCCAGTAAGCTGTACAACACCAGACATTCACAGCCCAGTCAGCTGTACAACATCACACATTCACAGCCCAGTAAGCTGTACAACATCAGACATTCACAGCCCAGTCAGCTGTACAACATCAGACATTCACAGCCCAGTCAGCTGTACAACACCAGACAGTCACATCCCAGTAAGCTGAAAAACATCAGGAGATTCCTACAGATGGGACCAAAACAGAACAGAAGAATACCAGAAAGCAACCTGTAACCAGAATATCCAAACACTCTTAGATAACTTTCTGGATACCACATTCACTCACAGTGAAGAAGGCATCAATCTAGCAGTACAAAACATCAACTATATATTCAGGAAAACGGCAAAAGAAGCACAACTGAAATGTATTAAAAAAACTAAACAAAAAAGACAACTGGTTTGATGCAGATTGTAAAATTATGAGGAAAAAACTAGAACACTATCCAATCAAAAGCACAGAGACCCAAATAATGGTGAATAACGCCTTCATTACTGTGAGACTTTAAAACTCTAGAAACGTAACACTCAGAACCAAAAAAGCACAGTACAACAGCACAACGCCAAAGTCATGAGAAGTTGAATGGATTAGAAAAGGCTATAAAGGACCGTTCAAATCCATTGGACTCCCCAGTGACTGACCAGGAGCTCTATAAGAAACTAAACTATTACTGACCAGGAGCTCTATCAGAAACTAAACTATTACTGACCAGGAGCTCTATCAGAAACTAAACTATTACTGACCAGGAGCTCTATCAGAAACTAAACTATTACTGACCAGGAGCTCTATAAGAAACAAAACTATTACTGACCAGGAGCTCTATAAGAAACTAAACTATTACTGACCAGGAGCTCTATAAGAAACTAAACTATTACTGACCAGGAGCTCTATAAGAAACTAAACTATTACTGACCAGGAGCTCTATCAGAAACTAAACTATTACTGACCAGGAGCTCTATCAGAAACTAAACTATTACTGACCAGGAGCTCTATCAGAAACTAAACTATTACTGACCAGGAGCTCTATAAGAAACTAAACTATTACTGACCAGGAGCTCTATAAGAAACTAAACTATTACTGATCAGGAGCTCTATAAGAAACTAACTATTACTGACCAGAAGCTCTATAAGAAACTAAACTATTACTGACCAGGAGCTCTATAAGAAACTAAACTATTACTGACCAGGAGCTCTATAAGACATTAAACTATTACTGACCAGGAGCTCTATAAGAAACTAAACTATTACTGACCAGGAGCTCTATCAGAAACTAAACTATTACTGACCAGGAGCTCTATAAGAAACTAAACTATTACTGACCAGGAGCTCTATAAGACATTAAACTATTACTGACCAGGAGCTCTATAAGAAACTAAACTATTACTGACCAGGAGCTCTAGAAGAAACTAAACTATTACTGACCAGGAGCTCTATAAGAAACTAAACTATTACTGACCAGGAGCTCTATAAGAAACTAAACTATTACTGACCAGGAGCTCTATAAGAAACTAAACTATTACTGACCAGGAGCTCTATAAGAAACTAAAGTATTACTGACCAGGAGCTCTATAAGAAACTAAACTATTACTGACCAGGAGCTCTATAAGAAACTAAACTATTACTGACCAGGAGCTCTATAAGAAACTAAACTATTACTGACCAGGAGCTCTATAAGAAACTAAACTATTACTGATCAGGAGCTCTATAAGAAACTAACTATTACTGACCAGAAGCTCTATAAGAAACTAAACTATTACTGACCAGGAGCTCTATAAGACACTAAACTATTACTGACCAGGAGCTCTATCAGAAACTAAACTATTACTGACCAGGAGCTCTATAAGAAATTAAACTATTACTGACCAGGAGCTCTATAAGAAACTAAACTATTACTGACCAGGAGCTCTATAAGAAACTAAACTATTACTGACCAGGAGCACTATAAGAAACTAAACTATTACTGACCAGGAGCTCTAGAAGAAACGAAACTATTACTGACCAGGAGCTCTATAAGAAATTAAACTATTACTGACCAGGAGCTCTATAAGAAACTAAACTATTACTGACCAGGAGCACTATAAGAAACTAAACTATTACTGACCAGGAGCTCTAGAAGAAACTAAACTATTACTGACCAGGAGCACTATCAGAAACTAAACTATTACTGACCAGGAGCTCTATAAGAAACTAAACTATTACTGACCAGGAGCTCTATAAGACATTAAACTATTACTGACCAGGAGCTCTATAAGAAACTAAACTATTACTGACCAGGAGCTCTAGAAGAAACTAAACTATTACTGACCAGGAGCTCTATAAGAAACTAAACTATTACTGACCAGGAGCTCTATCAGAAACTAAACTATTACTGACCAGGAGCTCTATCAGAAACTAAACTATTACTGACCAGGAGCTCTATAAGAAACTAAACTATTACTGACCAGGAGCTCTATAAGACATTAAACTATTACTGACCAGGAGCTCTATAAGAAACTAAACTATTACTGACCAGGAGCTCTAGAAGAAACTAAACTATTACTGACCAGGAGCTCTATAAGAAACTAAACTATTACTGACCAGGAGCTCTATAAGAAACTAAACTATTACTGACCAGGAGCTCTAGAAGAAACTAAACTATTACTGACCAGGAGCTCTATAAGAAACTAAACTATTACTGACCAGGAGCTCTATAAGAAACTAAACTATTACTGACCAGGAGCTCTATAAGAAACTAAACTATTACTGACCAGGAGCTCTATAAGAAACTAAACTATTACTGATCAGGAGCTCTATAAGAAACTAACTATTACTGACCAGAAGCTCTATAAGAAACTAAACTATTACTGACCAGGAGCTCTATAAGACACTAAACTATTACTGACCAGGAGCTCTATCAGAAACTAAACTATTACTGACCAGGAGCTCTATAAGAAACTAAACTATTACTGACCAGGAGCTCTATAAGAAACTAAACTATTACTGACCAGGAGCTCTATAAGAAACTAAACTATTACTGACCAGGAGCACTATAAGAAACTAAACTATTACTGACCAGGAGCTCTAGAAGAAACGAAACTATTACTGACCAGGAGCTCTATAAGAAACTAAACTATTACTGACCAGGAGCTCTATAAGAAACTAAACTATTACTGACCAGGAGCACTATAAGAAACTAAACTATTACTGACCAGGAGCTCTAGAAGAAACAAAACTATTACTGACCAGGAGCTCTATAAGAAACTAAACTATTACTGACCAGGAGCTCTAGAAGAAACTAAACTATTACTGACCAGGAGCTCTATAAGAAACTAAAGTATTACTGACCAGGAGCTCTATAAGAAACTAAACTATTACTGACCAGGAGCTCTATAAGAAACTAAACTATTACTGACCAGGAGCTCTATAAGAAACTAAACTATTACTGACCAGGAGCTCTATAAGAAACTAAACTATTACTGATCAGGAGCTCTATAAGAAACTAACTATTACTGACCAGAAGCTCTATAAGAAACTAAACTATTACTGACCAGGAGCTCTATAAGACACTAAACTATTACTGACCAGGAGCTCTATCAGAAACTAAACTATTACTGACCAGGAGCTCTATAAGAAACTAAACTATTACTGACCAGGAGCTCTATAAGAAACTAAACTATTACTGACCAGGAGCTCTATAAGAAACTAAACTATTACTGACCAGGAGCACTATAAGAAACTAAACTATTACTGACCAGGAGCTCTAGAAGAAACGAAACTATTACTGACCAGGAGCTCTATAAGAAACTAAACTATTACTGACCAGGAGCTCTATAAGAAACTAAACTATTACTGACCAGGAGCACTATAAGAAACTAAACTATTACTGACCAGGAGCTCTAGAAGAAACGAAACTATTACTGACCAGGAGCTCTATAAGAAACTAAACTATTACTGACCAGGAGCTCTAGAAGAAACTAAACTATTACTGACCAGGAGCTCTATAAGAAACTAAAGTATTACTGACCAGGAGCTCTGTAAGAAACTAAACAATTACTGACCAGGAGCTCTATAAGAAACTAAACTATTACTGACCAGGAGCTCTATAAGAAACTAAACTATTACTGACCAGGAGCTCTATAAGAAACTAAACTATTACTGACCAGGAGCTCTATAAGAAACGAAACTATTACTGACCAGGAGCTCTATAAGAAACTAAACTATTACTGACCAGGAGCTCTATAAGAAACTAAACTATTACTGACCAGGAGCTCTAGAAGAAACGAAACTATTACTGACCAGGAGCTCTATAAGAAACTAAACTATTACTGACCAGGAGCTCTAGAAGAAACTAAACTATTACTGACCAGGAGCTGCAGAAGAAACTAAACTATTACTGACCAGGAGCTCTATAAGAAACTAAAATATTACTGACCAGGAGATCTATAAGAAACTAAACTATTACTGACCAGGAGCTCTATAAGAAACTAAACTATTACTGACCAGGAGCTCTATAAGAAACTAAACTATTACTGACCAGGAGCTCTATAAGAAACTAAACTATTACTGACCAGGAGCTCTAGAAGAAACTAAACTATTACTGACCAGGAGCTCTATAAGAAACTAAAATATTACTGACCAGGAGATCTATAAGAAACTAAACTATTACTGACCAGGAGCTCTATAAGAAACTAAACAATTACTGACCAGGAGCTCTATAAGAAACTAAACAATTACTGACCAGGAGCTCTATAAGAAACTAAACTATTACTGACCAGGAGCTCTATAAGAAACTAAACTATTACTGACCAGGAGCTCTATAAGAAACTAAACTATTACTGACCAGGAGCTCTAAAAGAAACTAAACTATTACTGACCAGGAGCTCTATAAGAAACTAAACTATTACTGACCAGGAGCTCTATAAGAAACTAAACTATTACTGACCAGGAGCTCTATAAGAAACTAAACTATTACTGACCAGGAGCTCTATAAGAAACTAAACAATTACTGACCAGGAGCTCTGTAAGAAACTAAACAATTACTGACCAGGAGCTCTATAAGAAACTAAACTATTACTGACCAGGAGCTCTATAAGAAACTAAACTATTACTGACCAGGAGCTCTATAAGAAACTAAACTATTACTGACCAGGAGCTCTATAAGAAACGAAACTATTACTGACCAGGAGCTCTATAAGAAACTAAACTATTACTGACCAGGAGCTCTATAAGAAACTAAACTATTACTGACCAGGAGCTCTAGAAGAAACGAAACTATTACTGACCAGGAGCTCTATAAGAAACTAAACTATTACTGACCAGGAGCTCTATAAGAAACTAAACTATTACTGACCAGGAGCTCTAGAAGAAACTAAACTATTACTGACCAGGAGCTCTAGAAGAAACTAAACTATTACTGACCAGGAGCTCTATAAGAAACTAAACTATTACTGACCAGGAGCTCTATAAGACACTAAACTATTACTGACCAGGAGCTCTATAAGAAACTAAACTATTACTGACCAGGAGCTCTAGAAGAAACTAAACTATTACTGACCAGGAGCTCTATAAGAAACTAAACTATTACTGACCAGGAGCTCTATAAGAAACTAAACTATTACTGACCAGGAGCTCTATAAGAAACTAAACTATTACTGACCAGGAGCTCTATAAGAAACTAAACTATTACTGACCAGGAGCTCTATAAGAAACTAAACTATTACTGACCAGGAGCTCTAGAAGAAACTTCAGGCTCTCAAATTTATAAAACCAGGCGGACCTGATGGCATCCTAAATGAGATGCTCAAACTCACTAGTGCAGCATCTCAATTGGCTATATTAAAACTATTTAATTTGATCCTGAGTGTAGGTTATTTCCCTGACATCTGGAATCAAGGACTCATAACCCCAATCTTTAAAAACGGAGGCAAATGTGACCCTAACAATTACAGAGGCATTTGTGTGAACAGTAACCTGGGGAAGGTTTTCTGTAGTATTATAAATGTAAGAGTTCTAAACTTCCTTAATAAGGAATCGATGTCACCCTGTACTGACGTCACCCTGTATAGATGTCACCCTGTATTGATGTCACCCTGTACTGATGTCACCCTGTATTGATGTCACCCTGTACTGATGTCACCCTGTATTGATGTCACCCTGTATTGATGTCACCCTGTACTGATGTCACCCTGTATTGATGTCACCCTATATTGATGTCACCCTGTAATGATGTCACCCTGTACTGATGTCACCCTGTATTGATGTCACCCTGTATAGATGTCACCCTGTATAGATGTCACCCTGTACTGATGTCACCCTGCATAGATGTCACCCTGTAATGATGTCACCCTGTATAGATGTCACCCTGTATTGATGTCACCCTTTATAGATGTCACCCTGTACTGATGCCACCCTGTATTGATGTCACCCTGTATTGATATCACCCTGTACTGATGTCACCCTGTACTTATGTCACCCTGTATTGATATATATATATATATGCATCTCTGTGTCTCCTCAACAGTAATCTATAAGGCCAGAGAGAGGATGTTAAAAACCACAGTAATCTATAAAATGGTTTAGTGTGGTCTGGTCTGGGATTGTTTGTTCTGGTCTGGTCTGGGATGATTTGGTCTGGTCTGGGATGATTTGGTCTGGTCTGGGATGGTTTTGTTTTGTCTTGTTTTGTTTTGTTTTGGCAGGTCTGGCTTGGGCTCGTCTGTTCTGGGCTGGTTTGGTCTGGTCTGGGCTGTTCTGGTTTGGTCTGAGCTGGTTTGGTCTCATCTGGGCTGATTTGGCCTGGTTTGATCTGGTCTTGACTTGTTTGGGCTGGTCTTGCCTGGGCTGGTATGATCTGGTCTTTGCTGTTCTATGCTGGTCTGGTCTGTGTTGGTTTGATCTGGTCTTGGCTGTCCTGGTCTGGTTTGGTATGGTCTGGTTTGGTTTGGTCTGGGATGGTCTGGTCTGGTCTGGGCTGGTTTGGTCTGCGCAGGTCTGGGATATTTATTTCTGATCTGGGTTGGTTTGGTCTGGTCTGGCCTGGTCTGGGATGGTTTGGGCTGGTCTGGACTGGCTTGGTCTGGGCTGGTTTGGTCTTGTCTGGTCTGGTCTAGCCTGGTCTGCAATGGTTTGGTCTGGTCTGGGCTTGCTTGGTCTGGGCTGGTTTGGTCTAGTCTGGGCTGTTCTGGTGTGGTCTGGGTTGGTTTGGTCTGGTTTGGTCTTGTCTTGGTTTGTCTGGGCTGTTCTGGTGTGGTCTGGGTTGGTTTGGTCTGGTTTGGTCTTGTCTTGGTTTGTCTGGGCTGTTCTGGGCTGGTTTGGTCTGGTCTTGACTGTTCTAGGCTGGTCTTGTCTGGGCTGGTTTGGTCTAGTCTGGTTTTGTCTTGTCTGGTTTAGTCTGGTTTGTCTGGTCTGGTCATAACTACAGGTCTTTACACAACACACACACACACATACACACACACACACACACACACACACATTGGCTTGTGTGTGTGTGGTCAGTAATAGAAACTAAACTATTAGTGTGTGGTCACTATAAGAAACTAAACTATTACTGACCAGGAGCTCTATAAGAAACTAAACTATTACTGACCAGGAGCTCTATAAGAAACTAAACTATTACTGACCAGGAGCTCTATAAGAAACTAAACTATTACTGACCAGGAGCTCTATAAGAAACTAAACTATTACTGACCAGGAGCTCTATAAGAAACTAAACTATTACTGACCAGGAGCTCTATAAGAAACTAAACTATTACTGACCAGGAGCTCTATAAGAAACTAAACTATTACTGACCAGGAGCTCTATAAGAAACTAAACTATTACTGACCAGGAGCTCTATAAGAAACTAAACTATTACTGACCAGGAGCTCTATAAGACACTAAACTATTACTGACCAGGAGCTCTATAAGAAACTAAACTATTACTGACCAGGAGCTCTATAAGAAACTAAACTAGTACTGACCAGGAGCTCTATAAGAAACTAAACTATTACTGACCAGGAGCTCTATAAGAAACTAAACTATTACTGACCAGGAGCTCTATAAGAAACTAAACTATTACTGACCAGGAGCTCTATAAGAAACTAAACTATTACTGACCAGGAGCTCTATAAGAAACTAAACTATTACTGACCAGGAGCTCTAGAAGAAACTAAACTATTACTGACCAGGAGCTCTATAAGACACTAAACTATTACTGACCAGGAGCTCTATAAGAAACTAAACTATTACTGACCAGGAGCTCTATAAGAAACTAAACAATTACTGACCAGGAGCTCTATAAGAAACTAAACTATTACTGACCAGGAGCTCTAGAAGAAACTTCAGGCTCTCAAATTTATAAAAGCATGCGGACCTGATGGCATCCTAAATGATATGCTCAAACTCACTAGTGCAGCATCTCAATTGGCTATATTAAAACTATTTAATTTGATCCTGAGTGTAGGTTATTTCCCTGACATCTGGAATCAAGGACTCATAACCCCAATCTTTAAAAACGGAGGCAAATGTGACCCTAACAATTACAGAGGCATTTGTGTGAACAGTAACCTGGGGAAGGTTTTCTGTAGTATTATAAATGTAAGAGTTCTAAACTTCCTTAATAAGCCCAATGTCTTGAGTAAAAGACAAATTGGATTTATACCAAAACATCACACGACTGATCATATTTACACCCTACACACCCTGATAGATAAACATGTCCACCAAAATAATACCAAAATACACGCTTGCTTTATCGACTTCCAAAAAGCATTTGATTCTATTTGGCATACAGGACTGTTCTACAAATTTATTGAAAGTGGTTTAGGGGCTAAAACATATGACATAAATCAATGTATACTGGCAATAAGTGCAGCATTAAAATTGGCAAGAAAATAACAGAGTTCTTTAACCAGGGGCGGGGCCATCGTCAGGGTTGCAATCTGAGCCCTGCACTCTTCAATATTTACATTAACGAATTGGCCACTATTCTAGAACAATCCTCAGCCCCTGGTGTTAGTCTCCAGAGTTCAGAGGTTAAATGCCTACTCTTCGCAGATGACCAATGCCTGCTGTCACCCACAGCACATGGCCTACAGCAGATCCTGGACCTGCTAGAGCAGTACTGCCAGAACTGGGCCCTGGCAGTAAACCCCAAAAAGACTAAAATAATGATTTTCCAGAGACGATCCAGATCTCAGGGAATTAGACAAAAGGTCTCAATTGGTACAAAATATATAGAGTACTGCACACACTACAATTACTGAGGTTTAAAAATAAGCTCAACTGGACACCTTCATGAGGCAGTGAATGAACTGAGAGAGAAAGCACGCAGGGCATTCTACGCCATTAAAAAACTAATTCAAATTGAAATGCATATTCAAATCTGTCTAAAACTAATGGAATGTGTCATTGAACCAATTGTACTTTATGGCAGTGAGGTGTGGGGTCCACTTACAAAACAAGATTTCACCCAATGGGACAAACACCCCATTGAAACCCTGCATGCAGAGTTCTGTAAGATTCTCCTACATGTCCAGAGGAAAACTACACACAATGCATGGAGGGCAGAATCAGGCCAATATCCACTAAAAATAAAAACTAAAAAAGAGCAATTAAGTTTTGGAAACATCTAAAATACAGGGACCCCCTCTCATATCTTTACCAAGCCCTGCAATACCAAGAGCTGAGTAAAGAAAATAGTCCCAACATCCAGCTGGCCCTGGGGCTGAGTTCACTAACCTGTTCTACTAACACACTGAAGCCTCAGTCCCCTCATCTAGCTGGTCCTGGGGCTGAGTTCACTAACCTGTTCTACTAACACACTGAAGCCTCAGTCCCCTCATCCAGCTGGTCCTGAGGCTGAGTTCACTAACCTGTTCTACTAACACACTGAAGCCTCAGTCCCCTCATCCAGCTGGTCCTGAGGCTGAGTTCACTAACCTGTTCTACTAACACACTGAAGCCTCAGTCCTCTCATCCAGCTAGTCCTGGGGCTGAGTTCACTAACCTGTTCTACTAACACACTGAAGCCTCAGTCCCCTCATCCAGCTGGTCCTGGGGCTGAGTTCACAAACCTGTTCTACTAACACACTGAAGCCTCAGTCCCCTCATCCAGCTGGTCCTGGGGCTGAGTTCACTAACCTGTTCTACTAACACACTGAAGCCTCAGTCCCCTCATCCGGCTGGTCCTGAGTTCACTAACCTGTTCTACTAGCACACTGAAGCCTCAGTCCCCTCATCCGGCTGGTCCTGAGTTCACTAACCTGTTCTACTAACACACTGAAGCCTCAGTCCCCTCATCCAGCTGGTCCTGGGGCTGAGTTCACTAACCTGTTCTACTAACACACTGAAGCCTCAGTCCCCTCATCCAGCTGGTCCTGGGGCTGAGTTCACAAACATGTTCTACTAACACACTGAAGCCTCAGTCCCCTCATCCAGCTTTTCCTGAGTTCACTAACCTGTTCTACTAACACACTGAAGCCTCAGTCCCCTCATCCAGCTAGTCCTGGGGCTGAGTTCACTAACCTGTTCTACTAACACACTGAAGCCTCAGTCCCCTCATCCAGCTGGTCCTGGGGCTGAGTTCACAAACCGGTTCTACTAACACACTGACGCCTCAGGACCAGAACATCCAATCTATCAGAATAAACCAAATTGCAACACAGTCAAAACAAAACTACATGACTTATTGGGAAACACCAGCACAAAGCAAAATGCAATGCTATCTGGCCCTAAATCGACAGTATACCGTAGCTAACTATTTGACCATGGTTACTGATCAAAACCTTAGAAAAACCTTGACAAAGTACAGGCTCAGTGAGCACAGCCTTGCCATTGAGAAGGGAAGATACAGGAAAACCTGGCTCTCTGTAGAGGAAAGGCTGTGCAACCACTGCACAACAGCAGAACCTGGCTCCCTGTAGAGGAAAGGCTGTGCAACCACTGCCCAACAGCAGAACCTGGCTCTCTGTAGAGGAAAGGCTGTGCAACCACTGCACAACAGCAGAACCTGGCTCTCTGTAGAGGAAAGGCTATACAACCACTGCACAACAGCAGAACCTGAGACGGAGCTGCATTTCCTGACAAAATGTCAAAAATATAAAACAATTAGAGAGTGTAATTTCCCCAAATGTTACTGTTGTCCTGTTGTTACTGTTGTCCTGTTGACAATATTGATTATTATTATTAATTATGTTCATACTGTAAATCTCCAAAGTAAGCTTTGGCGTTATGTACATTCTTACGTCATGCACATAAAGTAAATATAATTGAATTGAATTGAAAGAAAGAAAGAGAGAAAGAGAGAGAGAGAGAAAGAGAGAAAAAGAGAAAAAGAGAGAAAAAGAGAGAAAAAGAGAGAAAAATAGAGAAAAAGAGAGAGAGAATTAGAGAGAGCATACTTAAATGCACACAGGACACCGGATAAGACAGGAGAAATACTCCAGATATAACAGACTGACCATAGCCCCCCGACACATAAACTACTGGTCATACCTACCATTCAAATGAATACATATGACCAGCAGCAGGGGGCACAAGGGACAGTAGGGGGCACAAGGGGCAGTAGGGGGCAGTAGGGGGCACAAGGGGCAGTAGGGGGCACAACAGGGCAGTAGGGGGCACAAGGGGCAGTAGGGGGCCAGTAGGGGGCACAAGGGGGCAGTAGGGGGCACAAGGGGCAGTAGGGGGTACAAGGGGCAGTAGGGGGCAGTAGGGGGCACAAGGGGGCAGTAGGGGGCACAAGGGGGCTGTAGGGGGCACAAGGGGCAGTAGGGGGCAGTAGGGGGCACAAGGGGCAGTAGGGGGCACAAGGGGCAGTAGGGGGCAGTAGGGGGCACAAGGGGGCAGTAGGGGGCACAAGGGGCAGTAGGGGGCAGTAGGGGGCACAAGGGGGCAGTAGGGGGCACAAGGGGCAGTAGGGGGCAGTAGGGGGCACAAGGGGGCAGAGGGGGCAGTAGGGGGCACAAGGGGCAGTAGGGGGCAGTAGGGGGCACAAGGGGGCATTAGGGGGCACAAGGGGCAGTAGGGGGCAGTAGGGGGCACAAGGGGGCAGTAGGGGGCACAAGGGGGCAGTAGGGGGCACAAGGGGGCAGTAGGGGGCACAAGGGGGCAGTAGGGGGCACAAGGGGGCAGTAGGGGACACAAGGGGGCAGTAGGGGACACAAGGGGCAGTAGGGGACACAAGGGGCAGTGGAGTTGTTTCTCTTAACTGGACAACCTTGTCCAAATGAAAACCTATGTCTCAGCTTTTTAAATCTATTTATACTTTTTCTTTGCTTGATCTCTCAATTCCATAGACAAATGCCTGTCTATAAAAACCTGCTCCTCACTGTACTGTTTCCTCGTGGGATTTTACAAGACATAACATTAGATCTGGTATTGTAACTGTGTTGGTTTTTACATGTTTCATATGTGTTATGGGTGCGATCATATAAGATGTCAAACAAATGATTAAGTTTAAGTTGGTCGACGTCGGACTCCAAAGGCAACAACCTCCCAGAACTCCTGTACCTGTACAAAGGGGGGACATGAAGTATTTCCTAAAATTGACCTTCGATCTCCATAACGATGAAGCAAAAACAGGTTTTTATACATTTCTGTAAATTTATAAAAAAACAAAAAGATTAAATATCACATTTACTCTCAGCCTCTCAGTCTCTCCTCGTCTCGGTCTCTCCTCTTCTCAGCTTCTCCTCCTCTCCTCCTCTTCTCAGCCTCTCCTCCTCTCCTCTCCTCCTCTCCTCCTCTTATCCTCTCCTTCTCTCAGCCTCTCCTCCTCTCCTCTTCTCAGCCTCTCCTCCTCTCCTCTCCTCCTCTCCTCCTCTTATCCTCTCCTTCTCTCAGCCTCTCCTCCTCTCCTCTTCTCAGTCTCTCCTCGTCTCGGTCTCTCCTCTTCTCAGCTTCTCCTCCTCTCCTCCTCTTCTCAGCCTCTCCTCCTCTCCTCTCCTCCTCTCCTCCTCTTATCCTCTCCTTCTCTCAGCCTCTCCTCCTCTCCTCTTCTCAGCCTCTCCTCTTCTCAGCCTCTCATCCTCTCCTCCTCTCAGCCTCTACTCCTCTCCTCCTCTACTGCTCTCCTCCTCTTAGCCTATCCTTCTCTCAGCCTCTCCTCCTCTCCTTCTCTCCTCTTCTCAGCCTCTCCTCCTCCTCTCAGCCTCTCCTCCTCTCAGCCTCTCCTCCTCTCAGCCTCTCCTCCTCTTCTCAGCCTCTCCTCTTCTCAGTCCCTACACTTCTCAGTCTCTCCTCTTCTCAGCCTCTCCTCCTCTTCTCAGCTTCTCCTCCTCTCAGCCTCTCCTCTTCTCAGCCTCTCCTCCTCTTCTCAGTCTCTCATCTTCTCAGCCTCTCCTCCTCTCCTCCTCTTCTCAGCCTCTCCTCCTCTTCTCAGTCTCTCCTCTTCTCAGCCTCTCCTCCTCTCCTCCTCTCAGCCTCTACTCCTCTTCTCAGCCTCTCCTCTTTTCAGCCCCCCCTTCTTCTCAGCCTCTGAGGGGGAGGGGGGGCAGTCACCAGTGCTAAGCTACGCTTCATCTCTTCTCCGGCCTGGGTCTGGCAACAATACTTCGTCCACATCACAAGATACGTTTTCTCTTGGCAAACATCAAGTATCTCCTAGCATGGCGTATCCAAACTTGGACAGAGGCAACCTCTATGTCCCCACATGGAGGGAAGTATCTCCTAGCATGGCGTATCCAACCTTGGACAGAGGCAACCTCTATGTCCCCACATGGAGGGAAGTATCTCCCAGCATGGCGTATCCAACCTTGGACAGAGGCAACCTCTATGTCCCCACATGGAGGGAAGTATCTCCTAGCATGACGTGTCCAACCTTGGACAGAGGCAACCTCTATGTCCCCACATGGAGGGAAGTATCTCCTAGCATGGCGTATCCAACCTTGGACAGAGGCAACCTCTATGTCCCCACATGGAGGGAAGTATCTCCTAGCATGGTGTATCCAACCTTGGACAGTGGCAACCTATATGTCCCCACATGAAGGGAAGTATCTCCCAGCATGGCGTATCCAACCTTGGACAGAGGCAACCTCTATGTCCCCACATGGAGGGAAGTATCTCCTAGCATGGCGTATCCAACCTTGGACAGAGGCAACCTCTATGTCCCCACATGGAGGGAAGTATCTCCTAGCATGACGTTCCAACCTTGGACAGAGGCAACCTCTATGTCCCCACATGGAGGGAAGTATCTCCCAGCATGGCGTATCCAACCTTGGACAGAGGCAACCTCTATGTCCCCACATGGAGGGAAGTATCTCCTAGCATGACGTGTCCAACCTTGGACAGAGGCAACCTCTATGTCCCCACATGGAGGGAAGTATCTCCTAGCATGGCGTATCCAACCTTGGACAGAGGCAACCTCTATGTCCCCACATGGAGGGAAGTATCTCCTAGCATGGTGTATCCAACCTTGGACAGTGGCAACCTATATGTCCCCACATGGAGGGAAGTATCTCCCAGCATGGCGTATCCAACCTTGGACAGAGGCAACCTCTATGTCCCCACATGGAGGGAAGTATCTCCTAGCATGGCGTATCCAACCTTGGACAGAGGCAACCTCTATGTCCCCACATGGAGGGAAGTATCTCCTAGCATGGCGTATCCAACCTTGGACAGAGACAACCTCTATGTCCCCACATGGAGGGAAGTATCTCCTAGCATGGCGTATCCAACCTTGGACAGAGGCAACCTCTATGTCCCCACATGCGTCCTCCATTGCCTGGAGAAGCGGCATGCGGGCATAGGGTTGACGATCAGAACAGCCCGGTGAAAACTAACATTGTCCCATAAAACCACAAATCTAGCAGGCTCCTGATCTGGATCAGGGACAAGCATTGTGTAAATTGCATCCAGAAAAGTGAGCATATGGCCGGTGTTGTACGGACCCAGTGTGGCGTTGTGATGGAGGACCCCGTTTTGAGTGAGCATATGGCCGGTGTTGTACGATCCAGTGTGGCATTGTGATGGAGGACCCCGTTTTGAGTGAGCATATGGCCGGTGTTGTACGGACCCAGTGTGGCGTTGTGATGGAGGACCCCGTTTTGAGTGATGGCAGCACACATAGTTATATTACCCCCATGCTGTCCAGGGACATTGGTAGTTGCCCTCTGTCCTATTACATTTCTTCCGCGGCGCCTGGTTTTGGTGAGGTTGAAACCAACCTCATCCACATAAATAAAATCATGGAGAACTACATGGGCATCCAGCTCCAATACTCTCTGTAACAGACAAAAGGATATACAGAGGAGTAAATATGGTCTGAAGTACTGGAAGTAGTGTTGCATTCATACCTCTACAAAGTCATGTCGCATATTCTTGACTCTGTCAGAGTTTCTCTCAAATGGCACCTTGTGAAGTTGTTTCATCGTCACTCGGTGCCGTTGGAGGATGCGTTGTGTGGTCGACAGGCGTACAGCATTGATGTTGTTAAATATGGTGCCGTTGGGGGATGCCTTGTATGGTCGACAGGCTTACAGCATTGATGTTGTTAAATATGGTGCCGTTGGAGGATGCGTTGTATGGTCGACAGGCTTACAGCATTGATGTTGTTAAATATGGTGTCATTCTTCAAGATATGCTCTCTTATCTCTCGAATCCTAATTGCATTGTTGGCCAAAACCACATTTATAATTGCAGTCTCTTGTACATCTGTAAACAAGTGTCCTCGTCCTCCATGATGTCTTTGCCTTTCCACTCTGTACAGAATTCAAACACAGTATGTGTTCAGCATAGGAACTGTAAACATGGTACAAAAAAATGTAGTACAGCATGATAACCAGCCTCATTCATTCAATGCAGTGCAGTAAATGGATGGCTTAGAGTTACAAATGTTTATGCAATACTATGCAGTCATATGTATTTTACAGTACATTACTGTAATGCTAAAATAGTCATTATATAGTTGCATACCTGTTCTCATTTCTGAAGGGTCGAATTATGGACGCCACTGTAAATCGACTCAAGTTGGGCTGGACTCTCAGTCCAGCCTCTCTCATGGTCAAACCGTGGTTGATCACATGATCAACAAGTGTTGCCCTAATCTCATCAGAGATGGCTCTCCTTCCTTCTCTTCTTTGCCCTCGTCCTCGTCTTCCTCTTCCTCTTCCTCTCCCTCCTACTCCTCTTGCTCTCTGTCCATTGTTGGCATCCATTGTTCAAAACAGGTAATCTGACCTTTGACCTATTTATAGGCCTATACTACAGTAAAGCAGTGATTGGTTAGTGATCAGTTAAGCTATTAGTGTTTGCACATGTGAGGAGTGTGTGTGAGGAGTGTGTGTGTGACCTGGTGAATAAGAGTAGCATTTTGATTGGTTGTGTTTGGAAAAGGAAAGCAAGTAACTTCCTGTTAGATGTTTGTGTTTTAGGTAGAGAATTGTGTGTAGTGTTTTGAAAAAAGTGTTTTATGCAATTGACAATTGAGTCAAAGGCTGAGAAATAGCTTATGGTTTTGGATATTTGGTGTGTAGTTTTGCACAATGAGTGAGAGGTTTCAAAAATCGTGTGAAATGAAAAGATTTTGTGTGTAAGCAGTTGGAAAAAACTGTAACAGGTCAGCCTCTCCTCCTCTCAGCCCTCTCCTCCTCTCAGCCTCTCTTCTCCTCCTATTAGCCTCTCCTCCCCTCAGCCTCTCCTCCTCTCAGCCTCTCCTCCTCTCCTCCTATCCTCCTCTCCGCCTCTCCTCCTCTCAAACTCTCCTCCTCTCAGCCTCTCCTCTCCTCTCCTCTCCTCTCCTACCCTCATCCCATCCCATCCCCTCCCCTCTTCTCCTCTCATCCCCTCACCACCCCTCCTCTCCTCTCCTCTCATCCTCTCCCCTCCTCTCCTCTCATTCCCTCCCCTCCCCTCCCCTCCTCTCATCCTCTCGCCACCTCTCCTCTCATCCCCTCCCCTCCTCTCCTCCCCTCCTCCCCCCCCCGCTCAACTCGTTTGAGGTTCTGCCGAGAAATAGACTCATATCCACATGCTGGACAAATGATAGATGGACACATCAAATATGTCTCTCTCTGTCCCACACACTCTCTCCATCTCCCTGTCTCTCTCTCGTTGGAACACGGTGATATGGACTCCAGAAGAGAATATAGAGACGTATAGCAGAGGGATGAGGGGAGCGCTGTGTGTGTGTGTGTGTGTGTGTGTGTGTTTAGTGGGAGTCTTTCAGCAACAGATGTTGGTGTTTTGTCAGAGTAATTCTGTGGGAATTTTCATGAGCTGCACAACGCCACAGCTGGAGTACACGTGGGGAGAGAGGGGAGGGGGGAGGAGGGGGAGGAGGGGGAGAGGAGGGAAGGAGTGGGGAGGAGTGTGAGGAGGGGAGAGAGGGGAGGGGGGGGAGGAGGGGGAGGGGAGGAGGGAGGAGGGAGGAGGGGGGGGAGGGGGGAGTGGGAGGAGGGGAGGGGAGGAGGGAGGAGGGAGGAGGGGGAGGAGGCAGGAGGAGGGAAGGAGTGGGGAGGAGGGGGGAGGGGAGGGGAGAGAGGGGAGGAGGGAAGGAGTGGGGAGGAGTGGGAGGAGGGGAGAGAGGGGAGGAGGGAGGAGGGAGGGGAGGAGGGAGGAGGAGGGAAGGAGTGGGGAGGAGTGGGAGGAGGGGAGAGAGGGGAGGAGGGGGAGGAGGGGGGAGGGGAGGAGGGAGGAGGGAGGAGGGGAGGAGGGGGGAGGGGAGGAGGGGAGAGAGGGGAGGAGGGAAGGAGTGGGGAGGAGTGGAGGAGGGGAGAGAGGGGAGGGGGAGGGGAGGAGGGAGGAGGGAGGAGGGGGAGAGGGGAGGAGGGAAGGAGTGGGGAGGGGGGGAGGGAGAGGGAGGAGGGAGGGGAGGAGGGGAAGAGGGAGAGGGGAGGAGGGGGAGGGGGGAGGGGAGGGGGAGGAGGAGGAGGGGAGGGAGGGAGGAGAGGGAGGAGGGGGAGGGAGAGGGAGGAGGAGGGGAGGAGGGGTGGAGGGAGGTGGGAGGAGGGGAGGGAGGAGGGGAGGGAGGTGGGGAGGGAGTAGGGGTGAGAGAGAGGGGGGAGAGAGAGAGAGAGAGAGAGAGAGAGAGAGAGAGAGAGAGGGGGAGAGAGATAGAGAGAGAGAGAGAGAGAGAGAGAGAGAGAGAGAGAGAGAGAGAGAGAGAGAGAGACAGAGAGAGAGACAGAGAGAGAGAGAGAGAGAGAGAGAAAGAGAGAGGGAGAGAGAGAGGAGAGAGAGAGCGAGAGAGAGACACAACACAGACTGACCAGGTGAATCCAGGTGAAAGCTATGATCCGTTATTGATGTCAGCTGTTAAAACCAATTTCAATCAGTGTAGATGAAGAGGAGGAGACAGGTTAAATAAGGACTAGATGAAGAGGAGGATGACAGGTTAAATAAGGATTAGATGAAGAAGAGGATGACAGGTTAAATAAGGATTAGATGAAGAGGAGGATGACAGGTTAATGAAGGATTAGATGAAGAGGAGACAGGTTAAATAAGGATTAGATGAAGAGGAGGATGACAGGTTAATGAAGGATTAGATGAAGAGGAGGATGACAGGTTAATGAAGGATTAGATGAAGAGGAGGAGACAGGTTAAATAAGGATCAGATGAAGAGGAGGAGACAGGTTAAATAAGGATTAGATGAAGAGGAGGATGACAGGTTAAGGAAGCCTTCAGACATGGATTGTGTATGTGTCCCATTGAGAGGGTGAATGGGCAAGACAAAAGATTGAAGTGCCGTTGAAAGGGGGCATGGTAGTAGGTGCCAGGGCGCACCGGTTTGTGTCAAGAACTGCAACGCTGCTGGGTTTTTCACGCTCAACAGTTTCCTGTGTATCAAGAACGGTTCACCACCCAAAAGGACATCCAGCCAACTTGACACAACTTTGAAAAGAATTGAAGTCAACATGGGCCAGCCTCCCTGTTAAACACTTTCGAAACCTTGAAGAGTCCATGACACAAAGTTTTGAGGCTGTTCTGAGAGCACAAAGGGGATGCAACTCAATATGACGAAGATGTTCCTAATGTTTTGTAAACTCAGTGTAGAATAAATATATAGCCGTTTATAGACGTTTGTACCTGAACCAGTGGAGGCTGGTGAGGGGAGGACAGCTCATAATAACAACCCTTAACCACACCAGTGGAGGCTGGTGAGGGGAGGACAGCTCATAATAACAACCCTTAACCACACCAGTGGAGGCTGGTGAGGGGAGGACAGCTCATAATAACTACCCTTAACTACACCAGTGGAGGCTGGTGAGGGGAGGACAGCTCATAATAACTACCCTTAACTACACCAATGGAGGCTGGTGAGGGGAGGACGGCTCACAATAATGTCTGGAATGGAGTGAATGGAACTGATTCGAAACCAGCGAGTGAGAGAGAGAGAGAGAGAGGGAGAGACAGAGAGAGAGAGAGAGATAGAAAGAGATGGGGTGGGAGTGAGAGAGAGAGGGGGGCTAGAGTGAGAGAGAGAGGAGAGAGAGATGGGGTGGGAGTGAGAGAGAGGGGGGCTAGAGGGAGAGAGAGAGAGAGAGAGAGAGAGGGGGGGGTGGGAGTGAGAGAGAGAGGAGGGGGCTAGAGAGAGAGAGAGAGAGAGAGAGAGGGGGGGGGTGGGAGTGAGAGAGAGAGGGGGGCTAGAGAGAGAGAGAGAGAGAGAGAGAGGAGGGAGGGAGTGAGAGAGAGAGGGGGGCTAGAGAGAGAGAGAGAGGGGGGGTGGGAGTGAGAGAGAGAGGGGGGCTAGAGGGAGAGAGAGAGAGGGGGGCTAGAGAGAGAGAGAGAGAGAGGGGGCTAGAGAGAGAGAGAGAGAGAGAGGGGGGCTAGAGAGAGAGAGAGAGAGAGAGAAGGGGGCTAGAGAGAGAGAACAGTTACTACCTCAGCTCTTGGCAGAAGTTCTAATTAAAACCAAACTTCTTGTTGCAGTGAACAAACAAGACAGCTGCTGAGCAGAGGACTCCTCCTCCCTACGTCTCCTTCTCTCCGTCCCTCTCCTCCCTCCTCCCTACTTCTCTCTCTCTCTCTCTGTCTCTCCTGCCCTCCCTCCCGACCCCCTCCTCCCTCCTCCCTACTTCTCTCTCTGTCCCTCTCTCCCATCCCTCCTCCCTACTTCTCCCTCTCTCCTCCCTACCTCCCTCCCTCCCATCCCTCCTCACTACTTCTCCCTCTCTCCTCCCTCCCTACCTCCCTCCCATCCCTCCTCCTTACTTCTCCCTCTCTCTGTCCATCTCCTCCCTACTTCTCCCTCTCTCCTTCCTACCTCCCTCCCATCCCTCCTCCCTACTTCTCCCTCTCTCCGTCCATCTCCTCCCTACTTCTCCCTCTCTCCTCCCTCTCTCCCTCTCTCCTCCTCTCTCCCTCACGTTAAGTGAGTGCAGGTGGCCGAGGAATGTCTGAGAAGGAGAGGCAACAAGGAGTTCACCTTTCTTCTCCTCCAATCTGTAAGGAATGGTGTGTGTTTGTGCTTACTTTCGTCTTACATGCTGACCACACTGCTCGCGTTGGAAAATATATTGACGCGTACAGTACATGTTCTTCAATCGCCCAGGCTGCTGGAGCGCGTCAACGAGCGTCTGCATAGCCAGGAGCTAAAATATAACTTTTAATATGGTTGGTTCAGATATGGTCCTGATCGCATCTCTTGTGGGTGTACAAAATCAACATGTGCTAGATGACCAGAAGGTCGGGTTAGCATGTTAGATACTTATGTCTAACCTGAGCTCCAGCTGGTTCTACGCAGGGCTGAGGACAAAAGGTTCTATACAGGGCTGGTTCTATACAGGGCTGAGGAGCAAACGTTCTATACAGGGCTGGTTCTATACAGGGCCGGTTCTATACAGGGCTGAGGAGCAAACGTTCTATACGGGGCTGGTTCTATACAGGGCTGGTTCTATACAGGGCTGAGGAGTAAACGTTCTATACAGGGCTGGTTCTATACAGGGCTGAGGAGTAAACGTTCTATACAGGGCTGGTTCTATACAGGGCTGAGAAGCAAACGTTCTATACAGGGCTGGTTCTATACAGGGCTGGTTCTATACAGGGCTGAGGAGAAATGGTTCTATGCAGGGCTGAGGAGTGAAGGTTCTATACAGGGCTGAGGAGAAAAGGTTCTATACAGGGCTGGTTCTATAGAGGGCTGAGGAGTAAAGGTTCTATACAGGGCTGAGGAGGGCTGGTTCTATACAGGGTTGAGGAGGGCTGGTTCTATACAGGGCTGAGGAGTAAAGGTTCTATACAGGGTTGAGGAGGGCTGGTTCTATACAGGGCTGAGGAGTAAAGGTTCTATACAGGGCTGAGGAGGGCTGGTTCTATACAGGGCTGAGGAGTAAATGTTCTATACAGGGTTGAGGAGGGCTGGTTCTATACAGGGCTGAGGAGTAAATGTTCTATACAGGGCTGAGGAGTAAAGGTTCTATACAGGGTTGAGGAGGGCTGGTTCTATACAGGGCTGAGGAGTAAATGTCCTATACAGGGCTGAGGAGTAAAGGTTCTATACAGGGCTGGGGAGGGCTGGTTCTATACAGGGCTGGGGAGGGCTGGTTCTACACATGGCTGGGGAGGGATGGTTCTATACAGGGCTGGTTCTATACAGGGCTGAGGAGTAAAGGTTCTATACAGGGTTGAGGACGGCTGGTTCTATACAGGGCTGAGGAGTAAATGTTCTATACAGGGCTGAGGAGTAAAGGTTCTATACAGGGCTGGGGAGGGCTGGTTCTATACAGGGCTGGGGAGGGCTGGTTCTACACATGGCTGGGGAGGGATGGTTCTATACAGGGCTGGTTCTATACAGGGCTGGTTCTATACAGGGCTGGGGAGGGATGGTTCTATACAGGGCTGGGGTGGGCTGGTTCAATAAAGGGCTGGAGATGGATGATTCTATACAGGGCTGGGGAGGGATTGTTCTATACAGGGCTGGGGAGGGATGATTCTATACAGGGCTGGTTCTATACAGGGCTGGTTCTATACAGGGCTGGGGAGGGATGGTTCTATAAAGGTCTGGGGAGGGATGGTTCTATAGAGGGCTGGTTCTATACAGTGCTGGGGAGGGATGGTTCTATACAGGGCTGGGGGGGGCTGGTTCTACACAGGGCTGGGGTGAAAAGATTCTATACAGGGCTGGGGAGAAAAGGTTCTATACAGGGCTGGTTCTATACAGGGCTGAGGAGTAAAGGTTCTATACAGGGCTGGTTCTATACAGGACTGGGGAGAAAATATTATCTACAGGGCTGGTTCTATACAGGGCTGGTTCTATACAGGGCTGAGAAGAAAATGTTCTATAAAGGGTTGAGGAGGGCTTGTTCTACACAGGGCTGGGGAGGGCTGGATCTACACAGGGCTGGGAAGGGATGGTTCTATACAGGGCTGGTTCTATGCAGGGCTTGGGAGGGATGTTTCTATACAGGGCTGGTTCTATGCAGGGCTGGGGAGGGATGGTTCAATAAAGGTCTGGAGAGGGATGGTTCTGTACAGGGCTGGGGAGGGCTGGTTCTATAAAGGGCTGGGGAGGGATGGTTCTATAGAGGGCTGGTTCTATACAGGGCTGGGGAGGTATGGTTCTATACAGGGCTGGGGAGGGCTGGTTCTATACAGGGCTGGGGAGGGCTGGTTCTATACAGAGCTGGTTCTATACAGGGCTGGGGAGGGATGGTTCTATACAGGGCTGGTTCCATACAGGGCTGGGGAGGGATGGTTCTATACAGGGCTGGGGTGAAAAGATTCTATACAGGGCTGGGGAGAAAAGGTTCTATACAGGGCTGGTTCTATACAGGGTTTAGGGTTAAAGGTTCTATTCAGGGCTGGTTCTATACAGGGCTGAGGAGAAAATGTTCTATACAGGGCTGAGGAGTAAAGGTTCTATACAGGGCTGAGGAGTAAATGTTCTATACAGGGCTGGGGAGGGCTGGTTCTACACATGGCTGGGGAGGGATGGTTCTATACAGGGCTGGTTCTATACAGGGCTGGTTCTATACAGGGCTGGGGAGGGCTTGTTCTACACATGGCTGGGGAGGGATGGTTCTATACAGGGCTGGTTCTATACAGGGCTGGTTCTATACAGGGCTGGGGAGGGATGGTTCTATACAGGGCTGGGGAGGGATGGTTCTATACATGGCTGGGGAGGGATGATTATATACAGGGCTGGTTCTATACAGGGCTGGTTCTATACAGGGCTGGGGCGGGATAGTTCTATACAGGGCTGGGGAGGGATGGTTCTACACTGGGCTGGGGTGAAAAGATTCTATACAGGGCTGGGGAGAAAAGGTTCTATACAGGGCTGGTTCTATACAGGGCTGAGGAGTAAAGGTTCTATACAGGGCTGGTTCTATACAGGACTGAGGAGAAAATATTATATACAGGGCTGGTTCTATACAGGGCTGGTTCTATACAGGGCTGGGGAGGGATGGTTCTATAGAGGGCTGGTTCTATACAGGGCTGGGGAGGTATGGTTCTATACAGGGCTGGGGAGGGCTGGTTCTATACAGGGCTGGGGAGGGCTGGTTCTATATAGAGCTGGTTCTATACAGGGCTGGGGAGGGATGGTTCTATACAGGGCTGGTTCCATACAGGGCTGGGGAGGGATGGTTCTATACAGGGCTGGCGAGGGCTGGTTCTATAAAGGTCTGGGGAGGGGTGGTTCTATAGAGGGCTGGTTCTATACAGGGCTGGTTCTATACAGTGCTGGGGAGGGCTGGTTCTATACAGGGCTGGGGAGAAAAGGTTCTATACAGGGCTGGTTCTATACAGGGTTTAGGATTAAAGGTTCTATTCAGGGCTGGTTCTATACAGGACTGAGGAGAAAATATTCTATACAGGGCTGGTTCTATACAGGGCTGAGGAAAAAAGGTTCTATACAGGGCTGAGGAGTAAATGTTCTATACAGGGCTGGGGAGGGCTGGTTCTACACATGGCTGGGAAGGGATGGTTCTATACAGGGCTGGTTCTATACAGGGCTGGTTCTATACAGGGCTGGGGAGGGATGGTTCTATACAGGGCTGGTTCTATACAGGGCTGGGGAGGGCTGGTTCTACACATGGCTGGGGAGGGATGGTTCTATACAGGGCTGGTTCTATACAGGGCTGGTTCTATACAGCGCTGGGGAGGAATGGTTCTATACAGGGCTGGGGAGGGATGGTTCTATACAGGGCTGGGGAGGAATGGTTCTATACAGGGCTGGGGAGGAATGGTTCTATACAGGGCTGGGGAGGGATGGTTCTATACAGGGCTGGGGAGGGATTGTTCTATACAGGGCTGGGGAGGGATGATTCTATACAGGGCTTGTTCTATACAGGGCTGGTTCTATACAGGGCTGGGGCGGGATAGTTCTATACAGGGCTGGGGAGGGCTGGTTCTATAAAGTTCTGGGGAGGGATGGTTCTATAGAGGGCTGGTTCTATACAGGGCTAGTTCTATACAGTGCTGGGGAGGGCTGGTTCTATAAAGGTCTGGGGAGGGATGGTTCTATAGAGGGCTGGTTCTATACAGGGCTGGTTCTATACAGGGCTGGGGAGGGATGATTCTATACAGGGCTGGTTCTATACAGGGCTGGTTCTATACAGTGCTGGGGAGGGATGGTTCTATACAGGGCTGGGGAGGGCTGGTTCTACACTGGGCTGGGGTGAAAAGATTCTATACAGGGCTGGGGAGAAAAGGTTCTATACAGGACTGGTTCTATACAGGGCTGAGGAGTAAAGGTTCTATACAGGGCTGGTTCTATACAGGACTGAGGAGAAAATATTATATACAGGGCTGGTTCTATACAGGACTGAGGAGAAAATATTATATACAGGGCTGGTTCTATACAGGGCTGGTTCTATACAGGGCTGAGAAGAAAAGGTTCTATACAGGGCTGAGGAGTAAAGGTTCTATAAAGGGTTGAGGAGGGCTGGATCTACACAGGGCTGGGGAGGGCTGGATCTACACAGGGCTGGGAAGGGATGGTTCTATACAGGGCTGGTTCTATGCAGGGCTTGGGAGGGATGTTTCTATACAGGGCTGGTTCTATACAGGGCTGGTTCTATGCAGGGCTGGTTCTATACAGGGCTGGGGAGGGATGGTTCTATACAGGGCTGGTTCTGTACAGGGCTGGGGAGGGCTGGTTCTATACAGGGCTGGGGAGGAATGGTTCTATACAGGGCTGGGGAGGAATGGTTCTATACAGGGCTGGGGAGGGATGGTTCTATACAGGGCTGGGGAGGGATTGTTCTATACAGGGCTGGGGAGGGATGATTCTATACAGGGCTGGTTCTATACAGGGCTGGTTCTATACAGGGCTGGGGCGGGATAGTTCTATACAGGGCTGGGGAGGGCTGGTTCTATAAAGTTCTGGGGAGGGATGGTTCTATAGAGGGCTGGTTCTATACAGGGCTGGTTCTATACAGTGCTGGGGAGGGCTGGTTCTATAAAGGTCTGGGGAGGGATGGTTCTATAGAGGGCTGGTTCTATACAGGGCTGGTTCTATACAGGGCTGGGGAGGGATGATTCTATACAGGGCTGGTTCTATACAGGGCTGGTTCTATACAGTGCTGGGGAGGGATGGTTCTATACAGGGCTGGGGAGGGCTGGTTCTACACTGGGCTGGGGTGAAAAGATTCTATACAGGGCTGGGGAGAAAAGGTTCTATACAGGACTGGTTCTATACAGGGCTGAGGAGTAAAGGTTCTATACAGGGCTGGTTCTATACAGGACTGAGGAGAAAATATTATATACAGGGCTGGTTCTATACAGGACTGAGGAGAAAATATTATATACAGGGCTGGTTCTATACAGGGCTGGTTCTATACAGGGCTGAGAAGAAAAGGTTCTATACAGGGCTGAGGAGTAAAGGTTCTATAAAGGGTTGAGGAGGGCTGGATCTACACAGGGCTGGGGAGGGCTGGATCTACACAGGGCTGGGAAGGGATGGTTCTATACAGGGCTGGTTCTATGCAGGGCTTGGGAGGGATGTTTCTATACAGGGCTGGTTCTATACAGGGCTGGTTCTATGCAGGGCTGGTTCTATACAGGGCTGGGGAGGGATGGTTCTATACAGGGCTGGTTCTGTACAGGGCTGGGGAGGGCTGGTTCTATAAAGGGCTGGGGAGGGATGGTTCTATAGAGGGCTGGTTCTATACAGGGCTGGTTCTATACAGGGCTGGTTCTATACAGGGCTGGTTCTATACAGGGCTGGGGAGGGATGGTTCTATAGAGGGCTGGTTCTATACAGGGCTGGTTCTATACAGGGCTGGTTCTATACAGGGCTGGTTCTATACAGGGCTGGTTCTGTACAGGGCTGGGGAGGGCTGGTTCTATAAAGGGCTGGGGAGGGATGGTTCTATAGAGGGCTGGTTCTATACAGGGCTGGGGAGGTATGGTTCTATACAGGGCTGGGGAGGGCTGGTTCTATACAGGGCTGGGGAGGGCTGGTTCTATACAGAGCTGGTTCTATACAGGGCTGGGGAGGGATGGTTCTATACAGGGCTGGTTCCATACAGGGCTGGGGAGGGATGGTTCTATACAGGGCTGGGGAGGGCTGGTTCTATAAAGGTCTGGGGAGGGATGGTTCTATAGAGGGCTGGTTCTATACAGGGCTGGTTCTATACAGTGCTGGGGAGGGCTGGTTCTATAAAGGTCTGGGGAGGGATGGTTCTATAGAGGGCTGGTTCTATACAGTGCTGGGGAGGGATGGTTCTATACAGGGCTGGGGAGGGCTGGTTCTATACAGGGCTGGGGTGAAAAGATTTTATATATAGGGCTGGGGAGGGCTGGTTCTATACAGGGCTGGTTCTATACAGGGCTGGGGAGGGCTGGTTCTATACAGGGCTGGGGAGGGCTGGTTCAATACAGGGCTGGGAAGGGCTGGTTCTATACAGGGCTGGTTCTATAGGCTGGGGAGGGCTGGTTCTATACAGGGCTGGGGAGGGATGGTTCTATACAGGGCTGGTTCTATACAGGGCTGGTTGTATACAGGGCTGGGGAGGTATGGTTCTATACAGGGCTGGGGAGGGCTGGTTCTATACAGGGCTGGGGAGGGCTAGTTCTTTACAGAGCTGGGGAGGGTTGGTTCTATACAGGGCTGGGGAGGGCTGGTTCTATACAGGGCTGGGGAGCGCTGGTTCTATAAAGGGCTGGGGAGGGATTGTTCTATACAGGGCTGGGAAGGGCTGGTTCTATACAGGGCTGGTTCTATACATGGCTGGGGAGTGCTGGTTCTATACAGCGCAGGGGAGGGATGGTTCTATACAGGGCTGGTTCTATACAGGGCTGGGGAGGGATGGTTCTATACAGGGTTGGTTCTATACAGGGCTGGGGAGAGATGGTTCTATACAGGGCTAGTTCCATACAGGGCTGGGGAGGGATGGTTATATACAGTGCTGGGGAGGGATGGTTCTATACAGGGATGGTTCTATACAGGGCTGGTTCTATACAGTGCTGGGGAGGGCTGGTTCAATACAGGACTGTGAAGGGCTGGTTCTATACAGGGCTGGTTCTATACAAGGCTGGGGAGGGCTGGTTCTATATAGGGCTGGGGCGGGCTGGTTCGATACAGAGCTAGTTCTATACAGGGCTGAGGAGGGCTGGTTCTATTCAGGGCTGGTTCTATACAGGGCTGGGGAGGGATGGTTCTATACAGGGCTTGGGAGGGCTGGTTCTATACAGGTTCTATACAGGGCTGGTTCTATACAGGGCTGGTTCTATACAGGGCTGGGGAGGGCTGGTTCTATACAGGGCTGGTTCTATACAGGGTTGGTTCTATACATGGCTGGGGAGGGATGGTTCTATACAGGGCTGGTTCTATACAGGGCTGGGGAAGGTTGAGGAGGACTGGTTCTTCACAGCGCTGGTTCTATACAGGGCTGGGGAGGGATTGTTCTCTACAGGGCTGGGGAAGGTTGAGGAGGACTGGTTCTCTACAGGGCCGGGGACTGTTGAGGAGGACTGGTTCTATACAGGGCTGGGTAGGGATGGTTCTATACAGGGCTGGTTCTATACAGGGCTGGGGAGGGCTGGTTCTATACAGGGCTGGTTCTATACAGGGCTGGGGAGGGCTGGTTCTATACAGGGCTGGGGAGGGCTGGTTCTATACAGGGCTGGTTCTATACAGGCCTGGGGAGGGATGGTTCTATACAGGGCTGGGAATGGCTGGTTCTATACAGGGCTGGTTCTATACAGGGCTGGGGAGGGATGGTTCTATACAGGCCTGTTTCCGTACAGGGCTGGGGAGGGATGGTTCTATACAGGGCTGGTTCTATACAGGGCTGGTTCTATACAGGGCTGGTTCTATACAGGGCTGGGGAGGGATGGTTCTATACAGGGCTGGTTCTATACAGGGCTGGGGAGGGATTGTTCTATACAGGGCTGGTTCTATACAGGCCTGTTTCCGTACAGGGCTGGGGAGGGATGGTTCTATACAGGGCTGGTTCTATACAGGGCTGGGGAGGGATTGTTCTATACAGGGCTGGTTCTATACAGGGCTGGTTCTATACAGGGCTGGTTCTATACAGGGCTGGGAGGGCTGGTTCTATACAGGGGAGTGTGAGGGGAGTGTTGAGGAGGGCTGGGGAGGGGAGTGTTGAGGAGGGCTGGGGAGGGGAGTGTTGAGGAGGGCTGGGGAGTGTTGAGGAGGGCTGGGGAGGGTAGTGTTGAGGAGGGCTGGGGAGGGGAGTGTTGAGGAGGGCTGGGGAGGGGAGTGTTGAGGAGTGCTGGGGAGGGGAGTGTTGAGGACGGCTGGTGAGGGGAGTGTTGATGAGGGCTGGGGAGTGTTGAGGAGGGCTGGGGAGGGGAGTGTAAAGGAGGGCTGGGGAGGGGAGTGTTGAAAATCAAATCAAATCAAATCAAATTTTATTTGTCACATACACATACGCAGATGTTAATGCGAGTGTAGCGAAATGCTTGTGCTTCTAGTTCCGACAATGCAGTAATAACAAGTAATCTAACTAACAATTCCAAAACTACTGTCTTGTACACAGTGTAAGGGGATAAAGAATATGTACATAAGGATATATGAATGAGTGATGGTACAGAGCAGCATAGGCAAGATACAGTAGATGGTATCGAGTACAGTATGTACAAATGAGATGAGTATGTAAACAAAGTGGCATAGTTTAAAGTGGCTAGTGATACATGTATTACATAAGGATACAGTCGATGATATAGAGTACAGTATATACGTATGCATATGAGATGAATAATGTAGGGTAAGTAACGTTATATAAGGTAGCATTGTTTAAAGTGGCTAGTGATATATTTACATCATTTCCCATCAATTCCCATTATTAAAGTGGCTGGAGTTGAGTCAGTGTCAGTGTGTTGGCAACAGCCACTCAGTGTTAGTGGTGGCTGTTTAACAGTCTGATGGCCTTGAGATAGAAGCTGTTTTTCAGTCTCTCGGTCCCAGCTTTGATGCACCTGTACTGACCTCGCCTTCTGGATGATAGCGGGGTGAACAGGCAGTGGCTCGGGTGGTTGATGTCCTTGATGATCTTTATGGCCTTCCTGTGACATCGGGTGGTGTAGGTGTCCTGGAGGGCAGGTAGTTTGCCCCCGGTGATGCGTTGTGCAGACCTCACTACCCTCTGGAGAGCCTTACGGTTGAGGGCGGTGCAGTTGCCATACCAGGCGGTGATACAGCCCGCCAGGATGCTCTCGATTGTGCATCTGTAGAAGTTTGTGAGTGCTTTTGGTGACAAGCCGAATTTCTTCAGCCTCCTGAGGTTGAAGAGGCGCTGCTGCGCCTTCTTCACGATGCTGTCTGTGTGAGTGGACCAATTCAGTTTGTCTGTGATGTGTATGCCGGGGAACTTAAAACTTGCTACCCTCTCCACTACTGTTCCATCGATGTGGATAGGGGGGTGTTCCCTCTGCTGTTTCCTGAAGTCCACAATCATCTCCTTAGTTTTGTTGACGTTGAGTGTGAGGTTATTTTCCTGACACCACACTCCGAGGGCCCTCACCTCCTCCCTGTAGGCCGTCTCGTCGTTGTTGGTAATCAAGCCTACCACTGTTGTGTCGTCCGCAAACTTGATGATTGAGTTGGAGGCGTGCGTGGCCACGCAGTCGTGGGTGAACAGGGAGTACAGGAGAGGGCTCAGAACGCACCCTTGTGGGGCCCCAGTGTTGAGGATCAGCGGGGAGGAGATGTTGTTGCCTACCCTCACCACCTGGGGGCGGCCCGTCAGGAAGTCCAGTACCCAGTTGCACAGGGCGGGGTCGAGACCCAGGGTCTCGAGCTTGATGACGAGCTCGGAGGGTACTATGGTGTTGAATGCCGAGCTGTAGTCGATGAACAGCATTCTCACATAGGTATTCCTCTTGTCCAGATGGGTTAGGGCAGTGTGCAGTGTGGTTGAGATTGCATCGTCTGTGGACCTATTTGGGCGGTAAGCAAATTGGAGTGGGTCTAGGGTGTCAGGTAGGGTGGAGGTGATATGGTCCTTGACTAGTCTCTCAAAGCACTTCATGATGACGGATGTGAGTGCTACGGGGCGGTAGTCGTTTAGCTCAGTTACCTTAGCTTTCTTGGGAACAGGAACAATGGTGGCCCTCTTGAAGCATGTGGGAACAGCAGACTGGTATAGGGATTGATTGAATATGTCCGTAAACACACCGGCCAGCTGGTCTGCGCATGCTCTGAGGGCGCGGCTGGGGATGCCGTCTGGGCCTGCAGCCTTGCGAGGGTTAACACGTTTAAATGTCTTACTCACCTCAGCTGCAGTGAAGGAGAGACCGCATGTTTTCGTTGCAGGCCGTGTCAGTGGCATTGTATTGTCCTCAAAGCGGGCAAAAAAGTTATTTAGTCTGCCTGGGAGCAAGACATCCTGGTCCGTGACTGGGCTGGATTTCTTCCTGTAGTCCGTGATTGACTGTAGACCCTGCCACATGCCTCTTGTGTCTGAGCCGTTGAATTGAGATTCTACTTTGTCTCTGTACTGGCGCTTAGCTTGTTTGATAGCCTTGTGGAGGGAATAGCTGCACTGTTTGTATTCGGTCATGTTACCAGACACCTTGCCCTGATTAAAAGCAGTGGTTCGCGCTTTCAGTTTCACACGAATGCTGCCATCAATCCACGGTTTCTGGTTAGGGAATGTTTTAATCGTTGCTATGGGAACGACATCTTCAACACACGTTCTAATGAACTCGCACACCGAATCAGCGTATTCGTCAATGTTGTTATCTGACGCAATACGAAACATCTCCCAGTCCACGTGATGGAAGCGGTCTTGGAGTGTGGAGTCAGCTTGGTCGGACCAGCGTTGGACAGACCTCAGCGTGGGAGCCTCTTGTTTTAGTTTCTGTCTGTAGGCAGGGATCAACAAAATGGAGTCGTGGTCAGCTTTTCCGAAAGGGGGGCGGGGCAGGGCCTTATATGCGTCGCGGAAGTTAGAGTAACAATGATCCAAGGTCTTTCCACCCCTGGTTGCGCATAAAATTTAGGGAGTCTTGTTTTCAGATTAGCCTTGTTAAAATCCCCAGCTACAATGAATGCAGCCTCCGGATAAATCGTTTCCAGTTTGCAGAGAGTTAAATAAAGTTTGTTCAGAGCCATCGATGTGTCTGCTTGGGGGGGGATATATACGGCTGTGATTATAATCGAAGAGAATTCTCTTGGTAGATAATGCGGTCTACATTTGATTGTGAGAAATTCTAAATCAGGTGAACAGAAGGATTTGAGTTCCTGTATGTTTCTTTCATCACACCATGTCACGTTGGCCATGAGGCATACGCCCCCGCCCCTCTTCTTACCAGAAAGATGTTTGTTTCTGTCTGCGCGATGCGTGGAGAAACCCGTTGGCTGCACCGCTTCGGATAGAGTCTCTCCAGTGAGCCATGTTTCAGTGAAGCAAAGGACGTTACAGTCTCTGATGTCCCTCTGGAATGCTACCCTTGCTCGGATTTCATCAACCTTGTTGTCAAGAGACTGGACATTGGCAAGAAGAATGCTAGGGAGTGGTGCACGGTGTGCCCGTCTCCGGAGTCTGACCAGAAGACCGCCTCGTTTCCCTCTCTTTCGGAGTCGTTTTTTTGGGTCGCTGCATAGGATCCACTCCGTTGTCCTGTTTGTAAGGCAGAACACAGGATCCGCGTCGCGAAAAACATATTCTTGGTCGTACTGATGGTAAGTTGACGCTAATCTTATATTCAGTAGTTCTTCTCGACTGTATGTAATGAAACCTAAGATGACCTGGGGTACTAATGTAAGAAATAACACGTAAAAAAACTAAAAACTGCATAGTTTCCTAGGAACGCGAAGCGAGGCGGCCATCTCTGTCGGCCCCGGAAGTGTATGAGGAGGGCTGGGGAGGATAAACGCCCTAAGGACCAGATGAGGGTTTGGCTGCTCTCTTCTGGGAGCTGATTGATGAAGTTTGGTAACCAGTTTGGTGTATCCAGAACACCTATTACCATCTAGTAGGGAGATGTCTTCAATACTGTCCACTAGGGACAACATGAGCACCTATTACCATCTAGTAGGGAGATGTCTTTAATACTGTCCACTAAGGTTAACATGAACATACCCTTACCTTAACCAGTCAGAATGAATGCCTCAACTTCACCATACCAATACCCTTACCTTAACCAGTCAGAATGAATGCCTCAACTTCACCATATCAATACCCTTACCTTAACCAGTCAGAATGAATGCCTCAACTTCACCATACCAATACCCTTACCTTAACCAGTCAGAATGAATGCCTCAACTTCACCATACCAATACCCTTACCTTAACCAGTCAGAATGAATGCCTCAACTTCACCATACCAATACCCTTACCTTAACCAGTCAGAATTAATGCCTCAACTTCACTGTCAACATTTTTTTTTATTCCCCCCTGGACAAACATTGAAAAGATCTTGTTGGTTTGTAAGGCCTGGCATAATGTGTGTGTGAGGGTGTGCGTTTGTGAGTGGCCCCTGGTTCCTGGTCCCTGGTCCCTGGCCCCTGGTTCCTGGTCCCTGGTGCCTGGTCCCTGGTCCCTGGTCCCTGGCCCCTGGTTCCTGGTCCCTGGTGCCTGGTCCCTGGTCCCTGGTCCCTGGCCCCTGGCCCCTGGTCCCTGGTCCCTGGTCCCTGGTCCCTGGCCCCTGGTCCCTGGTCCCTGGCCCCTGGCCCCTGGTCCCTGGCCCCTGGCGCCTGGTCCCTGGTCCCTGGTTCCTGGTCCCTGGTCCCTGGCCCCTGGTCCCTGGTCCCTGGCCCCTGGTTCCTGGTCCCTGGTGCCTGGTCCCTGGCCCCTGGCCCCTGGCCCCTGGTCCCTGGTCCCTGGCCCCTGGTCCCTGGTCCCTGGCACAGAGCTGAGGGGGAATTTTCCACTGGTCGGTCAGTCGGTCGCTCCTCAGGCTGAGGCATGGAGGCAGGGGTACCTAGGACAGGACTACCTTTGTCTGCTCTGCCTGCTCTGCCTTGCATGCTCTCACCCTCCATTGCATTTTACATTAACAATTTACATTTTAGTAATTTATTCAGAGCAACTTACAGTTAGTGCATTCATCTTCAAATAGCTAGGTGAGACAACCACATATCACAGTTGCAGTAAGTGCATTTTTGTGCAAATAGTGCATTTTTATGCACTATTTTTAAGTTATCAGCAAAGTTATAGCTATAAAACTCAAAATGTTTAGCACTGCCCCATGGCACATGTTTTGAAATATATATATTTTTTGTTATTTTTGGATTGTGGGGAGGGGGGGGGGGGGGGGGGGGGCCTTGCTCAGATCTTGCGAGGATCCCCTACTGAGACGCCCAGCCCTGAGTGGTTGGATCTGATGGTTCACAGTGTCGAAGGCAGCGGAAAGATCTAGGAGGATGAGAGCCGGTGAGGAGGAAAGAGGACAGTGAGAGTCACAGGATGTGAAAATGAGAGTAGGGTAAAACAGAAAGCAGATGCAGAAGGGAGAGATGAGAGGATAGAAGGAGAGAGTGTAGTGGAAGATAGGGAGTGACGATTTAAACGATGCATGACCATCTGGGTAAGGTGCTGAATGGTTAGGATTGGTGGAAAGGGAATATAGACCTGGAGGGGGGAGGGGCTGAGTGGTTAGGATTGGTGGAAAGGAAATAGAGCCCTGGAGGGGGGAGGGGCTGAGTGGTTAGGATTGGTGGAAAGGAAATAGAGCCCTGGAGGGGGGAGGGGCTTAGTGGTTAGGATTGGTGGAAAGGAAATATAGACCTGGAGGGGGGAGGGGCTGAGTGGTTAGGATTGGAGGAAAGGAAATAGAGCCCTGGAGGGGGGAGGGGCTGAGTGGTTAGGATTGGAGGAAAGGAAATAGAGCCCTGGAGGGGGGAGGGGCTGAGTGGTTAGGATTGGTGGAAAGGAAATATAGACCTGGAGGGGGAGGGTCTGAGTGGTTAGGATTGGAGGAAAGGAAATAGAGACCTGGAGGGGGGAGGGGCTGAGTGGTTAGGATTGGTGGAAAGGAAATATAGACCTGGAGGGGGAGGGTCTGAGTGGTTAGGATTGGAGGAAAGGAAATAGAGACCTGGAGGGGGGAGGGGCTGAGTGGTTAGGATTGGAGGAAAGGAAATATAGATCTGGAGGGGGGAGGGGCTGAGTGGTTAGGATTGGAGGAAAGGAAATATAGACCTGGAGGTGGAGGGTCTGAGTGGTTAGGGTTGGAGGAAAGGAAATATAGACCTGGAGGGGGAAGGGGCTGAGTGGTTAGGATTGGTGGAAAGGAAATATAGACCTGGAGGGGGAGGGTCTGAGTGGTTAGGATTGGAGGAAAGGAAATAGAGACCTGGAGAAGGGTTACAGTGAGATTAGTAGGAGAACAGAGACCTGGAGGGGGGTTACAGTGAGATTAGTAGGAGAACAGAGACCTGGAGGGGGTGACAGTGAAATTAGTAGGAGAACAGAGACCTGGAGGAGGTTACAGTGAGATTAGTAGGAGAACAGAGACCTGGAGGGGGTGACAGTGAAATTAGTAGGAGAACAGAGACCTGGAGGAGGTTACAGTGAGATTAGTAGGAGAACAGAGACCTGGAGGAGGTGACAGTGAGATTAGTAGGAGAACAGAGACCTGGAGGGGGTTACAGTGAGATTAGTAGGAGAACAGAGACCTGGAGGAGGTGACAGTGAGATTAGTAGGAGAACAGAGACCTGGAGGGGGGTTACAGTGAGATTAGTAGGAGAACAGAGACCTGGAGGAGGGTTACAGTGAGATTAGTAGGAGAACAGAGACCTGGAGGGGGTTACAGTGAGATTAGTAGGAGAACAGAGACCTGGAGGAGGTGACAGTGAGATTAGTAGGAGAACAGAGACCTGGAGGGGGTGACAGTGAAATTAGTAGGAGAACAGAGACCTGGAGGGGGTGACAGTGAGATTAGTAGGAGAACAGAGACCTGAAGGGGGTGACAGTGAGATTAGTAGGAGAACAGAGACCTGGAGGGGGGTTACAGTGAGATTAGTAGGAGAACAGAGACCTGGAGGGGGGTTACAGTGAGATTAGTAGGAGAACAGAGACCTGGAGGGGGGTTACAGTGAGATTAGTAGGAGAACAGAGACCTGGAGGGGGGTTACAGTGAGATTAGTAGGAGAACAGAGACCTGGAGGAGGTTACAGTGAGATTAGGAGGAGAACAGAGACATGGAGGGGGTTACAGTGAGATTAGTAGGAGAACAGAGACCTGGAGGGGGGTTACAGTGAGATTAGTAGGAGAACAGAGACCTGGAGGAGGTTACAGTGAGATTAGTAGGAGAACAGAGACCTGGAGGAGGGTGACAGTGAGATTAGTAGGAGAACAGAAACCTGGAGGAGGTGACAGTGAGATTAGTAGGAGAACAGAGACCTGGAGGAGGTGACAGTGAGATTAGTAGGAGAACAGAGACCTGGAGGAGGTGACAGTGAGATTAGTAGGAGAACAGAGACCTGGAGGGGGGTTACAGTGAGATTAGTAGGAGAACAGAGACCTGGAGGAGGGTTACAGTGAGATTAGTAGGAGAACAGAGACCTGGAGGGGGGTTACAGTGAGATTAGTAGGAGAACAGAGACTTGGAGGGGGGTTACAGTGAGATTAGTAGGAGAATAGAGACCTGGAGGAGGTTACAGTGAGATTAGTAGGAGAACAGAGACATGGAGGGGGGTTACAGTGAGATTAGTAGGAGAACAGAGACCTGGATGAGGTTACAGTGAGATTAGTAGGAGAACAGAGACATGGAGCAGGTTACAGTGAGATTAGTAGGAGAACAGAGACCTGGAGGGGGGTTACAGTGAGATTAGGAGGAGAACAGCCTCTAGTAAAGATGAGGTCAAGCGTATTGCCTGCCTTGTGAGTGGGAGGGGACTGTGAAAGTGGGAGGGGACTGTGAAAGTGGGAGGTCTAAAGAGGGGAATTAGATGAATCAAATGTTAATCTTGAGTGGATCAGTGACAGTGACAGAATGGAATTAAAACGTTCTCTGGGGTAATCCATGTCTCCGTCAGGGCCAAAACGTCTAGGGACTTAAGGGCAGTATAGAGTGAGATAAACTCGTTCTTGTTGACTGCAGATCGGCAGTTCCAAACACTGCCGGAGACCAGGAATTAAACATGGGTTGTGCGCGCAGGGTACACTACATTAGAAGGGATAGAAAACAAACATAGTTGACAACCGTCAGAGACTGGGAGGGCTCTGTTAATACTCAGAGACTGGGAGGGCTCTGTTAATACTCAGAGACTGGGAGGGCTCTGTTAACACTCAGAGACTGGGAGGGCTCTGTTAACACTCAGAGACTGGGAGGGCTCTGTTATTACTCAGAGACTGGGAGGGCTCTGTAAATACTCAGAGACTGGGAGGTCTCTGTAAACACTCAGAGACTGGGAGGTCTCTGTAAATACTCAGAGACTGGGAGGACTCTGTTAATACTCAGAGACTGGGAGGACTCTGAAATACTCAGAGACTGGGAGGACTCTGTAAATACTCAGAGACTGGGAGGGCTCTGAAATACTCAGAGACTGGGAGGACTCTGTTAATACTCAGAGACTGGGAGGACTCTGTTAATACTCAGAGACTGGGAGGACTGTTAATACTCAGAGACTGGGAGGGCTCTGTTAATACTCAGAGACTGGGAGGGCTCTGTTAATACTCAGAGACTGGGAGGGCTCTGTTAATACTCAGAGACTGGGAGGGCTCTGTTAATACTCAGAGACTGGGAGGGCTCTGTTAATACTCAGAGACTGGGAGGGCTCTGTTAATACTCAGAGACTGGGAGGGCTCTGTAAACACTCAGAGACTGGGAGGGCTCTGTTAATACTCAGAGACTGGGAGGGCTCTGTTAATACTCAGAGACTGGGAGGGCTCTGTAAACACTCAGAGACTGGGAGAGCTCTGTTAATACTCAGACTGGGAGGGCTCCTGCTGAGCCCTCCTGCTGAGCCCTCCAGTTGAGCCCTCCTGCTGAGCCCTCCTGCTGAGCCCTCCTGCTGAGCTGTCCTGCTAAGCCCTCCTGCTGATCCCTCCAGCTGAGCCCTCCAGCTGAGCGAGCCCTCCTGCTGAGCCCTCCTGCTGAGCCCTCCTGCTGAGCCCTCCTGCTGAGCTGTCCTGCTGAGCCCTCCTGCTGAGCCCTCCAGCTGAGCCCTCCAGCTGAGCCCTCCTGCTGAGCCCTCCTGCTGAGCCGTCCTGCTGAGCCCTCCTGCTGAGCCCTCCTGCTGAGCCCTCCAGCTGAGCCCTCCTGCTGAGCCGTCCTACTGAGCCCTCCTGCTGAGCCGTCCTGCTGAGCCCTCCTGCTGAGCCCTCCTGCTGAGCCCTCCTGCTGAGCCCTCCTGCTGAGCTGTCCTGCTGAGCCCTCCTGCTGAGCCCTCCAGCTGAGCCCTCCAGCTGAGCCCTCCTGCTGAGCCCTCCTGCTGAGCCGTCCTGCTGAGCCCTCCTGCTGAGCCCTCCTGCTGAGCCCTCCTGCTGAGCCCTCCTGCTGAGCTGTCCTGCTGAGCCCTCCTGCTGAGCCCTCCAGCTGAGCCCTCCAGCTGAGCCCTCCTGCTGAGCCCTCCTGCTGAGCCCTCCTGCTGAGCCCTCCTGCTGAGCCCTCCTGCTGAGCCCTCCAGCTGAGCCCTCCTGCTGAGCCGTCCTACTGAGCCATCCTGCTGAGCCGTCCTGCTGAGCCGTCCTGCTGAGCCCTCCTGCTGAGCCCTCCTGCTGAGCCGTCCTGCTGAGCCCTCCAGCTGAGCCGTCCTACTGAGCCCTCCAGTTGAGCCGTCCTGCTAAGCCCTCCTCTCCTCATTTTGACTATAGCTCAACAGTCATTAGCAAGTCACCTTTCAGATGACAGCTGCTGCTATTGGCACACACACACACACACACATGCACACGCACACACACATGCACACACACACACACACACACATGCATGCACGCATGCACACGCACACACACATGCACACACGCATGCACACACAACACAAGCACACACACACATGCACGCACACATGCACACGCACACACACATGCACACACAACACAACAAAATTGAACACTACACTACACTACACAACACTACACTACACTACACTACACTACACTACACTACACTACACAACACAACACTACACTACACTACACTACACTACACTACACTACACTGCACTACACAACACTACACTACACTACACTACACTACACTACACTACACTACACTGCACTACACAACACTACACTACACTACACTGCACTACACAACACTACACAACACTACACTACACTACACAACACTACACTACACAACACTACACAACACTACACTACACAACACTACACAACACTACACTACACTACACTACACTACACTACACTACACTACACAACACTACACTACACTACACAACACTACACTACACTACACTACACTACACTACACAACACTACACAACACTACACTACACTACACTACACTACACAACACTACACTACACTACACTACACTACACAACACTACACTACACTACACTACACTACACTACACTACACTACACAACACTACACTACACTACACTACACTACACTAAATCAAACAAAACAATACCACAAGCATACATCTAACTATGTCCACGTCTACCAGTGGAGTTACATAGAAATATTATTTTACAAGTCCATTGGGTTGGTACACTAAACAGATTTCTAATCTGGAGTATCATATCCTGGCACGCCCCCTCGTCTGTGTCCCCACAAGCCTCCTCCATCGCCTGGAAAAGGGGTATGCATTGGTGGGGTTAGCGATCGTATACTTTCCAAAGCCACGCCGAAAATAAGTCTTCTATTGGGTTTAGGAAATGGAGAATATGTTGGCAGGTTGAGCATCAAAGCTTGCGGATGGTCAATGAACCAATTTTTGGACCAGAGCGGCCCGGTGGAAACTTACTTTGTGCAAGATGACAACAATCCAGGACTGGCCCATTCTGGCCCATTCTGGCCCATTCTGACCCATTCTGGCCCATTCCTCTGGTCATTGGGAATGAGGATATTAGGCAGGGTGTCAAGGAAGGTGATAATGTGGCCTAATGATAATGTTGTAAAGACCAAGGGTGGCATGATGATGAAGGACATTGCCACCACGCCGTCCAGGGATATTGACGACGGCGCGGTGTCCTATGATGTGTTGTTCCTGCTCTGCTGCGAACAGCCGGTTTCTTTAAAAATTTGTAATTTTACCTTTATTTAAAATCCTTTATTAAATCATTATTGGCAAATCAGTTAAAGAACAAATTCTTATTTTCATTGATGGCCTACCGGGGAATATTGGGTTAACTGGCTTGTTCAGGGGCAGAACGACAGATTTTTACCTTGTTAGCTCTGGGATTTGATCTAGCAACCTACCCTCCATTGAAGGGTCATCTAGCAATACTGCAAAAAAATATGATGTGAATGGTTAGGGTGCAAGAATGTCACTGTAGTGCTGTAAGTACAGTAGCATGGTATAGAAGGTAGGTTTACTTACTTACCTGTCCTCATTTAGAAAGGTCCGGATGACACTTGCTGCAGGGTACCGGCTCAGGTTAGGCAGGACCCTCTACCCAGCCTCCCTGAAACTCAAACACATGGTCTAACTCTCTCTCCACATGGTCTAACTCTCTCTCCACATGGTCTAACTCTCTCTCCACATGGTTAACCGAAGTGGCCCGGATCTCATCTGTGTTCTCCTTCCTCCTCTTCCTCGAACAGGTGAGACTCTGAACAGGTGGGGTTCTGAACAGGTGGTGCTCTGAACAGGTGGGGGATCAGAACAGGTGGTGCTCTGAACAGGTGGTGCTCTGAACAGGTGGTGCTCTGAACAGGTGGTGCTCTGAACAGGTGGGGGATCAGAACAGGTGGTGCTCTGAACAGGTGGTGCTCTGAACCGGTGGTGCTCTGAACAGGTGGTGCTCTGAACAGGTGGTGCTCTGAACAGGTGGGGGATCAGAACAGGTGGTGCTCTGAACAGGTGGTGCTCTGAACAGGTGGTGCTCTGAACAGGTGGGGGATCAGAACAGGTGGTGCTCTGAACAGGTGGTGCTCTGAACAGGTGGTGCTCTGAACAGGTGGTGCTCTGAACAGGTGGGGCTCTGAACAGGTGGGGGATCAGAACAGGTGGTGCTCTGAACAGGTGGTGCTCTGAACAGGTGGGGCTCTGAACAGGTGGGGGATCAGAACAGGTGGTGCTCTGAACAGGTGGTGCTCTGAACAGGTGGGGCTCTGAACAGGTGGGGGATCAGAACAGGTGGTGCTCTGAACAGGTGGTGCTCTGAACAGGTGGTGCTCTGAACAGGTCGTGCTCTGAACAGGTGGGGGATCAGAACAGGTGGTGCTCTGAACAGGTGGTGCTCTAAACAGGTGGTGCTCTAAACAGGTGGTGGATCAGAACAGGTGGTGCTCTGAACAGGTGGTGCTCTGAACAGGTGGGGGATCAGAACAGGTGGTGCTCTGAACAGGTGGGGGATCAGAACAGGTGGTGCTCTGAACAGGTGGTGCTCTGAACAGGTGGTGCTCTGAACAGGTGGGGGATCAGAACAGGTGGTGCTCTGAACAGGTGGTGCTCTGAACAGGTGAGGCTCTGAACAGGTGAGGCTCTGAACAGGTGAGGCTCTGAACAGGTGAGGCTCTGAACAGGTGGTGCTCTGAACAGGTGGTGCTCTGAACAGGTGGTGCTCTGAACAGGTGAGGCTCTGAACAGGTGAGGCTCTAAACAGGTGAGGCTCTGAACAGGTGATGCAAAGATGTAGTTGACGGATTTGAGCCTCCTGGTGTATTAAACATATTTATTTCAGGAGATTTAACACCTGCAGAAGCCTGTGTACACTACGATGAACCTGTCAAACTGATCCACTATTTCCAAATGGGGCCTACGACATACGCTAACCACAAATTAGAGAAATAAAACTCAATCTGTAATAAAACTTCATAATATGCCAATGACCCATCTAGACACACACACACACACACACACACACACACACACACACACACACACACACACACTGGCATTGACCTCCAGATGACTTGCCTCTGATAGTGTGAGGGTGGTGAGGGCTAGCAAGGGTTAGCATTGCTGTGGTGTGTATGAAAGGCCCACGGCCCCCATCGGCCCCCATCGGCCCCCATCGGCCCCCATCGGCCCCCAGTGGGCCCTGTCGCCTATTGAAATCCCTATTGAAGGACTGGCGGTCTGGGTTAAAGATGGTTGGCAGAGCTAAGTACAGTTTGACCTGATGAGAGTGGCCAAAGGGATTATTCTCATGTAGAGACAGAAGCTTTGGCCCCGGACCCAGGCTCTCCCCTGCCCCCTGGTGGTCAAGTAATTAAAGCACCACAGCAGCCCTCAGCCCAAGACAACGGGGCCCCCAGCCCCAGACAACGGGGCCCCCAGCCCCAGCCAGGCCCAGCTTCACTCCCAAATCCCCCTGAAAGGCTCCTGAGCCGCGGGAGAGCCTAATCCTGTTTGGGACCATCGAGAACCACTCCGGTCGCGGCCGGAAGACGGACAGAGGGAGGGGACAGAGAACAATAACTCAGCGGAGAGAGAGGGAGGACAGGGAGGGTGGGAAGGGGAGTGAGGTAACGGATAAGCTCAGGGGTCCAGTATTCACCCTCTCTCCAGGTCTCTCTCTCTCTCTCTTTCACTGCTTTTAGTGAGAAAATCTCCTACAGAAAACAACCCAGTTGTCTGACTAAATGTCATGGCATCACCCTTCCGGCCACTGTCCAAGAAACATGTTGTTATTATTGTTTACTTCTTTTTTGGATGTTTGATAAGTTAGTGGAGAACTGTTTGATAAGTTAGTGGAGATATGCGTGGTTTCTGTTTGATAAGTTAGTGGAGAACTGTTTGATAAGTTAGTGGAGATATGCGTGGTTTCTGTTTGATAAGTTAGTGGAGAACTGTTTGATAAGTTAGTGGAGATATGCGTGGTTTCTGTTTGATAAGTTAGTGGAGAACTGTTTGATAAGTTAGTGGAGATATGCGTGGTTTCTGTTTGATAAGTTAGTGGAGATATGCGTGGTTTCTGTTTGATAAGTTAGTGGAGAACAGTTTGATAAGTTAGTGGAGATATGCGTGGTTTCTGTTTGATAAGTTAGTGGAGAACTGTTTGATAAGTTAGTGGAGATATGCGTGGTTTCTGTTTGATAAGTTAGTGGAGAACAGTTTGATAAGTTAGTGGAGATATGCGTGGTTTCTGTTTGATAAGTTAGTGGAGATATGCGTGGTTTCTGTTTGATAAGTTAGTGGAGAACAGTTTGATAAGTTAGTGGAGATATGCGTGGTTTCTGTTTGATAAGTTAGTGGAGAACTGTTTGATAAGTTAGTGGAGATATGTGTGGTTTCTGTTTGATAAGTTAGTGGAGAACTATTTGATAAGTTAGTGGAGATATGCGTGGTTTCTGTTTGATAAGTTAGTGGAGATATGCGTGGTTTCTGTTTGATAAGTTAGTGGAGAACTGTTTGATAAGTTAGTGGAGATATGCGTGGTTTCTGTTTGATAAGTTAGTGGAGAACTGTTTGATAAGTTAGTGGAGATATGTGTGGTTTCTGTTTGATAAGTTAATGGAGATATGCGTGGTTTCTGTTTGATAAGTTAGTGGAGATATGCGTGCTTTCTGTTTGATAAGTTAATGGAGATATGTGTGGTTTCTGTTTGATAAGTTAGTGGAGATATGCGTGGTTTCTGTTTGATAAGTTAGTGGAGATATGCGTGGTTTCTGTTTGATAAGTTAGTGGAGAACTGTTTGATAAGTTAGTGGAGATATGCGTGGTTTCTGTTTGATAAGTTAGTGGAGAACTGTTTGATAAGTTAGTGGAGATATGTGTGGTTTCTGTTTGATAAGTTAATGGAGATATGCGTGGTTTCTGTTTGATAAGTTAGTGGAGATATGCGTGCTTTCTGTTTGATAAGTTAATGGAGATATGTGTGGTTTCTGTTTGATAAGTTAGTGGAGATATGCGTGGTTTCTGTTTGATAAGTTAGTGGAGAACTGTTTGATAAGTTAGTGAAGATATGCGTGGTTTCTGTTTGATAAGTTAGTGGAGAACTATTTGATAAGTTAGTGGAGATATGCGTGGTTTCTGTTTGATAAGTTAGTGGAGATATGTGTGGTTTCTGTTTGATAAGTTAGTGGAGATATGAGTGCTTTCTGTTTGATAAGTTAATGGAGATATGTGTGGTTTCTGTTTGATAAGTTAGTGGAGATATGCGTGGTTTCTGTTTGATAAGTTAGTGGAGATATGAGTGCTTTCTGTTTGATAAGTTAATGGAGATATGTGTGGTTTCTGTTTGATAAGTTAGTGGAGATATGCGTGGTTTCTGTTTGATAAGTTAGTGGAGAACTGTTTGATAAGTTAGTGGAGATATGCGTGGTTTCTGTTTGATAAGTTAGTGGAGAACTGTTTGATAAGTTAGTGGAGATGTGCGTGGCTTCTGTTTGATAAGTTAGTGGAGAACTGTTTGATAAGTTAGTGGAGATATGCGTGGTTTCTGTTTGATAAGTTAGTGGAGAACTATTTGATAAGTAATTGGAGATATGCATGGTTTCTGTTTGATAAGTAAGTGGAGAACTGTTTGATAAGTTAGTGAAGATATGCGTGGTTTCTGTTTGATAAGTTAATGGAGAACTGTTTGATAAGTTAGTGGAGATATGCGTGGTTTCTGTTTGATAAGTTAGTGGAGAACTATTTGATAAGTTAGTGGAGATGTAGTTTCTGGCACTGTTATGTTTTAGGCTTTTTAAGCTTAATTAATGTCTGTATTACATTTATAAATAATGTATAACTTTGTAAATCGCTGTTCAGTATTATTTAAAGTACCTAAGTCATGTATTAACACTAACTGATGTTGACATCTTAATCGTTTGGTCTGAAAGGAGGCCATTCGTTACGTAATGCTGTTCGGTTTCAGGTTAGTGCTTTACGGGACTGAAACATCTAATACTGCGTTTAGATGGCACGAGGTAGACGGTAGATGGCAAACCAGACGTCATTGTTTTCAAAGAGGGAACGAAGGTAAATGTCGTCATAGTAACTAAAGTAACTAAAGGCTGTCTCTCCATGCCTCTTGGTCCTAGGCTTTGGGATAGTTATAAGGCTGTCTCTCCATGCCTCTTGGTCCTAGGCTGTCTCTCCATGCCTCTTGGTCCTGGTGTAATGTGTGTTCTCTCTGTCTGGTCTTGGTCAGTACCCTGCAGCATTCTGTACGTTTTACAGTTGACCAATGGATTTCTTGGGTAGACCAGACAGGAGAGCATTACAGTAGTCAAGCCTGCTTGTAATAAAAGCATGGATGAGTCTCTGTATCAGTCTGAGAGAGAAACGGCTGCACCTTGGCAATGGTCCTCAGGTGGTAAAAAGCTATTTTGGTGACATTCCTAATGTGTGATTCGAAATTGAGTTCAGAATCTAAAATGACGCCTAGGTTTTTAACCTGGTGTTTTATCTTTATTGCCCGTGAATTCAAATGTGCAGCCAGATTCTCTCTCTCTCTGTGCTTTGGCTCCAACAATAAGTACCTCGGTCTTGTCTTGATTTAGCTGGAGGAAGTTGTGAGTCATCCAAGTATTTAAATCATTAACACAGTCTAATAATTTATCTGTCGAGCTAAAATCCTTTGGTGACTGTCACGTCTACACCCGCTGCTACCCTCCTGGCGTTCGACGTCACCGGTATACCAACCACCGGTCCTGGCACCAATCATTACGCGCACCTGGCACCAATCATTACGCGCACCTGGCACCAATCATTACGTACACCTGGCACCAATCATTACGCACACCTGGCACCAATCATTACGCGCACCTGGCACCAATCGTTACGCGCACCTGGCACCAATCATTACGCGCACCTGGCACCAATCATTACGCACACCTGGCACCAATCATTACGCGCAGCTGGCACCAAACATTACGTGTACCTGGCACCAATCATTGCACACACCTGGCACCAATCATTACGCACACCTGGCACCAATCATTACGCGGAGCTGGCACCAATCATTACGCGCACCTGGCACCAATCATTACGCACAGCTGGCCCCAATCATTACGTGCACCTGGCACCAATCATTACGCGCACCTGGCACCAATCATTATCTGCACCTGGCACCAATCATTACGCGCACCTGGCACCAATCATTACGCGCACCTGCCACTAATCATTACGCGCAGCTGGCCCCAATCATTATACGCACCTGGCACCAATCATTACGCGCACCTGGCACCAATCATTATCTTCACCTGGCACCAATCTTTACGCACACCTGGCACCAATCATTACACGCACCTCCACGTCATCATCAGACATACCTGTACTCCATTACCTCACTTATTACCTCACCTATATCTAGCACTCCCTTAGGTTCCTTCTCCCAGTAGGCATTGATCCTGTGTTTATGCAAATACGCTACTGTTATGTTGTCTCGTTCCGTGTTTGTTTTTTTATTAAATGTTACACCTGCTTCTCGACTCACAACGTCTTCGTTACAGTGACACAGAAATGTTAAGTTGTCTATCGTCTGAGTAGCGGTGAAAATCCATGCTGTGCTTTCTGATAATACTACCGAGGGGGTAACATATATGAACTAAACAGTACCGGACCCAAAATAGAACCTTGTGGAACACCACATGTGATATGTATTTTCTCTGAGTTATGTTCTCCAAGGTTGATAAAAAAACTATTGACCGATTAAATAGGTAGGTAGGTCTACAGACTATGGTGCTGCTTCGTAGGTCTGTAGACTATGGTGCTGCTTTGTAGGTCTGTAGACTATGGTGCTGCTTTGTAGGTCTGTAGACTATGGTGCTGCTTTGTGGGTCTGTAGACTGTGGTGCCGCTTTGTGGGTCTACAGACTATGGTGCTGCTTTGTAGGTCTGTAGACTGTGGTGCTGCTTTGTAGGTCTGTAGACTATGGTTCTGCTTTGTAGGTCTGTAGACTGTGGTGCTGCTTTGTGGGTCTGTAGACTGTGGTGCTGCTTTGTGGGTCTGTAGACTATGGTGCCGCTTTGTGGGTCTACAGACTATGGTGCTGCTTTGTAGGTCTGTAGACTATGGTGCTGCTTTGTAGGTCTGTAGACTATGGTGCTGCTTTGTGGGTCTGTAGACTGTGGTGCTGCTTTGTGGGTCTGTAGACTATGGTGCTGCTTCGTAGGTCTGTAGACTATGGTGCTGCTTTGTAGGTCTGTAGACTATGGTGCTGTTTCGTAGGTCTGTAGACTATGGTGCTGCTTTGTAGGTCTGTAGACTATGGTTCTGCTTTGTAGGTCTGTAGACTATGGTGCTGCTTTGTAGGTCTGTAGACTATGGTGCTGCTTTGTAGGTCTGTAGACTATGGTGCTGCTTTGTAGGTCTGTAGACTATGGTGCTGCTTTGTAGGTCTGTAGACTATGGTGCTGCTTTGTAGGTCTGTAGACTATGGTGCTGCTTTGTAGGTCTGTAGACTATGGTGCTGCTTTGTAGGTCTGTAGACTGTGGTGCTGCTTCGTAGGTCTGTAGACTATGGATCTGCTTTGTGGGTCTGTAGACTATGGTGCTGCTTTGTGGGTCTGTAGACTATGGTGCTGCTTTGTAGGTCTGTAGACTATGGTTCTGCTTTGTGGGTCTGTAGACTATGGTGCTGCTTTGTAGGTCTGTAGACTATGGTTCTGCTTTGTGGGTCTGTAGACTATGGTGCTGCTTTGTAGGTCTGTAGACTATGGTTCTGCTTTGTGGGTCTGTAGACTATGGTTCTGCTTTGTGGGTCTGTAGACTATGGTGCTGCTTTGTAGGTCTGTAGACTATGGTTCTGCTTTGTGGGTCTGTAGACTATGGTTCTGCTTTGTAGGTCTGTAGACTATGGTGCTGCTTCGTAGGCATATTTTGTACATTTTGTTGCACCCTCTCCAACCACTGTGATTATTATTTGACCATGCTGGTCATTTATGAACATTTGAACATCTTGGCCATGTTCTGTTATGATCTCCACCCGGCACAGCCAGAAGAGGACTGGCCACCCCACATAGCCTGGTTCCTCTCTAGGTTTCTTCCTAGGTTTTGGCCTTTCTAGGGAGTTTTTCCTAGCCACCGTGCTTCTACACCTGCATTGTTTGCTGTTTGGGGTTTTAGGCTGGGTTTCTGTACAGCACTTTGAGATATCAGCTGATGTACGAAGGTATTTGTAAAATGGTATTGAAGTATTGAAGTATTGATGAAGAGAGGAGAAAGGAAGGGAAAGGTGGAGGGAGGGAGGCGATGGAGGGAGGGAGGGAGGTGAAGGATGGAGGGAGGGAGGGAGGCGATAGAGGGAGGGAGGGAGGGAGGGAGGCGATGGAGGGAGGGAGGGAGGCGATGGAGGGAGGGAGGGAGGGAGGCAATGGAGGGAGGGAGGGAGGGAGGCGATGGAGGGAGGGAGGGAGGCGATGGAGGGAGGGAGGGAGGGAGGCGATGGAGGGAGGGAGGGAGGGAGGCGATGGAGGGAGGGAGGGAGGCGATGGAGGGAGGGAGGGAGGCGATGGAGGGAGGGAGGGAGGGAGGCGATGGAGGGAGGGAGGGAGGGAGGGAGGCGAGGGAGGGAGGGAGGCGATGGAGGGAGGGAGGGAGGCGATGGAGGGAGGGAGGGAGGGAGGCGATGGAGGGAGGCAATGGAGGGAGGGAGGGAGGGAGGCGATGGAGGGAGGGAGGGAGGCGATGGAGGGAGGGAGGGAGGCGATGGAGGGAGGGAGGGAGGGAGGGAGGCGATGGAGGGAGGGAGGGAGGGAGGCGATGGAGGGAGGGAGGGAGGCGATGGAGGGAGGCGATGGAGGGAGGGAGGGAGGCGATGGAGGGAGGGAGGCGATGGAGGGAGGGAGGCGATGGAGTGGGGGAGGCGATGGAGTGGGGGAGGCGATGGAGGGAGGGATTGAATTGTCAGTCCAGGTTATGATTAGGACTAATTAATTTCATGCCTGTTGATTCTGCTGTTTCTCCTGGAATGTGGCTCGCTGTAGAGCGATTTCCTCTCAACTCTCCGTCTGCAGCAAGTACCTCCTCTGTCTCTGCAGTGTGGGCTCAGCTCAATCAATGATTCCTCCATTAATCAAAGGGACATCAGTTAAATATGCTGCTGTGTTATTAGAGGGCTGTGTGTACAGAGAGGCGGACTGAGGCAGAAGAAAGGCTGAGAAGCTCCTCTTTGTATGACTGGTTGTGGGAACAACCCAGCCCTGGGTACACAGCCCTCTCCATTCGTTCTCCATTTCTGTTTGGAGTGTCAGCTGTGACATGGAATAACAGGGTGTCTGGGAGCGGGGTTTGGGACTGTGGGGCTGCCAGGCGATGTGTTGTTTACTATGGCTAGCATCAGTTGTGGACACATGCCTGCAATGTCGCCAACTGCCACCTCAAAACTACACCAAGAAAGTAGCCAGTTCCCTCTCTATCCCTGCCCCTTGCAAATCTGAGAATTGATCTAGCCAGTCCTATAAGATGAGTGAAGGAGGGTCGTGCCTGTCCTGTCTATATTGGTTCCTGAGCAGTGAATTACTGAAACAGTGTGTTACTGAATTACTGAAACAGTGTGTGTCTGACCAGTGTGGACAGAAACGTCACATCAGGGAAAACACACGCGCACACGCACACATGCACACGCACCCACAGACCTGGAGGATGCTGCTGACCGTCGGGAGAGGAGGACAGGAGACACCTGGAGAGGAGGAGAGGAGGAGAGGAGGAGAGGAGGAGAGGAGGAGAGGAGACACCTGGAGAGGAGGAGAGGAGGAGAGGAGAGGAGGAGAGGAGGAGAGGAGACACCTGGAGAGGAGGAGAGGAGGAGAGGAGAAACCTGGAGAGGAGGAGAGGAGACATCTTGAGAGGAGGAGAGGAGACACCTGGAGAGGAGGAGAGGAGGAGAGGAGGAGAGGAGGAGAGGAGACACCTGGAGAGGAGAGGAGGAGAGGAGGAGAGGAGGAGAGGAGACACCTGGAGAGGAGGAGAAGGGGAGAGGAGGAGAGGAGACACCTGGAGAGGAGACACCAGGAGAGGAGGAGAGGAGGAGAGGAGGAGAGGAGATACCTGGAGAGGAGGAGAGGAGACACCTGGAGAGGAGGAGAGGAGGAGAGGAGGAGAGGAGACACCAGTAGAGAAGGAGAGGAGGAGAGGAGGAGAGGAGGAGAGGAAACACCTGGAGAGGAGGAGAGGAGACACCTAGTGAGGAGGAGAGGAGACACCTACTGAGGAGGAGAGGAAACACCTGGAGAGGAGGAGAGGAGTCACCTGGAGAGGAGGAGAGGAGACACCTAGAGAGGAGGAGAGGAGACACCTGGAGAGGAAGAAAGAAGACACCTGGAGAGGAGGAGAAGAGACATCTTGAGAGTAGGAGAGGAGGAGAGGGGACACCTAGAGAGGAGGAGAGGAGACACCTAGTGAGAAGGAGAGGAGACACCTGGAGAGGAGGAGAGGAGACACCTGGAGAGGAGGAGAGGAGACACCTAGAGAGGAGGAGAGGAGACACCTGGAGAGGAGGAGAGGAGACACCTAGTGAGGAGGAGAGGAGACACCTGGAGAGGAGGAGAGGAGACACCTAGTGAGGAGGAGAGGAGGAGAGGAGAGGAGGAGAGGAGACACCTAGAGAGGAGGAGAGGAGACACCTGGAGAGGAGGAGAGGAGACACCTAGTGAGGAGGAGAGGAGACACCTGGAGAGGAGGAGGAGAGGAAACACCTGGAGAGGAGGAGAGGAGACACCTAGTGAGGAGGAGAGGAGACACCTGGAGAGGATGAGAGGAGACACCTAGTGAGGAGGAGAGGAGGAGAGGAGACACCTGGAGAGGAGGAGAGGAAACACCTAGTTTATCTGGGTTGCCAGAAAGTAGCGCATATCATTTGTTTATTATCCTGCTCCCATTCCTAATTTCTCCTCCTCTTCCTCCCTTTCATTTTCTCTCCACCTACCTCCTTTTCCACCTTGCTTCTCTTCTCCTCTCCCCCCACCTAGTGAGGAGGAGAGGAGACACCTGGAGAGGAGGAGAGGAGACACCTGGAGAGGAGGAGAGGAGACACCTGGAGAGGAGGAGACGAGACACCTAGAGAGGAGGAGAGGAGTCACCTGGAGAGGAGGAGAGGAGACACCTGGAGAGGAGGAGAGGAAACACGTGGAGAAGAGGGGAGGAGACACCTAGAGAGGAGGAGAGGAGACACCTGGAGAGGAGGAGAGGAAACACCTGGAGAGGAGGAGACGAGACACCATAAGAGGAGGAGAGGAAATACCTGGAGAGGAGGAGAGGAGACACCTGGAGAGGAGGAGAGGAGACACCTAGAGAGGAGGAGAGGAGACACCTAGAGAGGAGGAGAGGAGACACCTGGAGAGGAGGAGAGGAAACACATGGAGAGGAGGAGAGGAGACACCTGGAGAGGAGGAGAGGAGACACCTGGAGAGGAGGAGACGAGACACCTACTGAGGAGGAGAGGAGACACCTGGAGAGGAGGAGACACCTACTGAGGAGGAGAGGAGACACCTGGAGAGGAACCACCTGGAGAGGAGAGGAGACACCTACTGAGGAGGAGAGGAGACACCTAGAGAGGAGGAGACGAGACACCTACTGAGGAGGAGAGGAGACACCTGGAGAGGAACCACCTGGAGAGGAGGAGAGGAGACACCTAGTGAGGAGGAGAGGAGACACCTAGAGAGGAGGAGAGGAGACACCTGGAGAGGAGGAGAGGAGACACCTAGAGAGGAGGAGAGGAAACACCTGGAGAGGAGGAGAGGAGACACCTGGAGAGGAGGAGACGAGACACCTACTGAGGAGGAGAGGAGACACCTGGAGAGGAGGAGAGGAGACACCTACTGAGGAGGAGAGGAGACACCTGGAGAGGAACCACCTGGAGAGGAGGAGAGGAGACACCTAGTGAGGAGGAGAGGAGACACCTAGAGAGGAGGAGACGAGACACCTGGAGAGGATGAGAGGAGACACCTAGTGAGGAGGAGAGGAGACACCTAGAGAGGAGGAGAGGAAACACCTGGAGAGGAGGAGAGGAAACACCTGGAGAGGAGGAGAGGAGACACCTGGAGAGGAGGAGAGGAGACACCTGGAGAGGAGGAGACGAGACACATACTAAGGAGGAGAAGAGACACCTGGAGAGGAACCACCTAGAGAGGAGGAGAGGAGACACCTAGTGAGGAGGAGAGGAGACACCTGGAGAGGAGGAGAGGAAACACGTGGAGAGGAGGAGAGGAGACACCTAGAGAGGAGGAGAGGAAACACCTGGAGAGGAGGAGAGGAGACACCTACTGAGGAGGAGAGGAGACACCTGGAGAGGAGGAGAGGAAACACCTGGAGAGGAGGAGAGGAAACACCTAGAGAGGAGGAGAGGAGACACCTGGAGAGGAGGAGAGGAAACACCTAGAGAGGAGGAGAGGAGACACCTAGAGAGGAGGAGAGGAAATACCTGGAGAGGAGGAGAGGAGACACCTGGAGAGGAGGAAAGGTGACACCTAGAGAGGAGGAGAGGAGACACCTGGAGAGGAGGAGAGGAGACACCTGGAGAGGAGGAGAGGAGACACCTAGCGAGGAGGAGAGGAGACACCTAGAGAGGAGGAGAGGAAATACCTGGAGAGGAGGAGAGGAGACACCTGGAGAGGAGGAGAGGAGACACCTGGAGAGGAGGAGACGAGACACCTAGAGAGGAGGAGAGGAGTCACCTGGAGAGGAGGAGAGGAGACACCTGGAGAGGAGGAGAGGAAACACGTGGAGAAGAGGGGAGGAGACACCTAGAGAGGAGGAGAGGAGACACCTGGAGAGGAGGAGAGGAAACACCTGGAGAGGAGGAGACGAGACACCATAAGAGGAGGAGAGGAAATACCTGGAGAGGAGGAGAGGAGACACCTGGAGAGGAGGAGAGGAGACACCTAGAGAGGAGGAGAGGAGACACCTAGAGAGAAGGAGAGGAGACACCTGGAGAGGAGGAGAGGAAACACATGGAGAGGAGGAGAGGAGACACCTGGAGAGGAGGAGAGGAGACACCTGGAGAGGAGGAGACGAGACACCTACTGAGGAGGAGAGGAGACACCTGGAGAGGAGGAGACACCTACTGAGGAGGAGAGGAGACACCTGGAGAGGAACCACCTGGAGAGGAGGAGAGGAGACACCTACTGAGGAGGAGAGGAGACACCTAGAGAGGAGGAGACGAGACACCTACTGAGGAGGAGAGGAGACACCTGGAGAGGAACCACCTGGAGAGGAGGAGAGGAGACACCTAGTGAGGAGGAGAGGAGACACCTAGAGAGGAGGAGAAGAGACACCTGGAGAGGATTAGACGAGACACCTACTGAGGAGGAGAGGAGACACCTGGAGAGGAACCACCTAGAGAGGAGGAGAGGAGACACCTAGTGAGGAGGAGAGGAGACACCTGGAGAGGAGGAGAGGAAACACGTGGAGAGGAGGAGAGGAGACACCTACTGAGGAGGAGAGGAGACACCTGGAGAGGAGGAGAGGAAACACCTGGAGAGGAGGAGAGGAAACACCTAGAGAGGAGGAGAGGAGACACCTGGAGAGGAGGAGAGGAAACACCTAGAGAGGAGGAGAGGAGACACCTAGAGAGGAGGAGAGGAAATACCTGGAGAGGAGGAGAGGAGACACCTGGAGAGGAGGAAAGGTGACACCTAGAGAGGAGGAGAGGAGACACCTGGAGAGGAGGAGAGGAGACACCTGGAGAGGAGGAGAGGAGGCACCTAGCGAGGAGGAGAGGAGGAGAGGAGACACCTGGAGAGGAGGAGAGGAAACACCTAGTTTATCTGGGTTGCCAGAAAGTAGCGCATATCATTTGTTTATTATCCTGCTCCCATTCCTAATTTCTCCTCCTCTTCCTCCCTTTCGTTTTCTCTCCACCTACCTCCTTTTCCACCTTGCTTCTCCTCTCCTCCCTCCCCCCCCCCCCCCCCCCCCCCCCCCCCCCCCCCACACACACACACACACACACATCACTAATGACTTTGGTCCAGGCCTCCATTTCGTTTGTCCCAACAGAAAAAAATTAACAACACCAACCATGATTACTGTAATGGTCGTAAGGGAGCAAGTGTCCTGGATATACTTCCGAACCACCACATGCCTCACACACACACATACACACACACACGCTCCCCCTCTGGTCTAGCCTGTAGCAGACATGGCTTGAGGGTGTCTAATGGCTGGTCAGTTTTGGTGATTAGGGAGGGAGGGAGGGAGGGAATCCACCTCAATGTTTTCTGTGCTGGGCAGGAGGTAAATGACAGTAGAACCACACACACACACACACAGTAGAACCACACACACACACACACACACACAGTAGAACCACACACACACACACACACACACAGTAGAACCACACACACACACAGTAGAACCACACACACACACACAGTAGAACCACACACACACACACACACACAGTAGAACCACACACACTCACACACACAGTAGAACCATACACACACACACACACACACAGTAGAACCACACACACACAAACACACACAGTAGAACCACACACACACACAGTAGAACCACACACACACACACACACACACACACACACACACAAACACACACACACACACAGTAGAACCACACAGACACACACACACAGTAGAACCACACACACACACCACAGTAGAACCACACACACACACACACAGTAGAACCACACACACACACACACAGTAGAACCACACAGACACACACACACACACACAGTAGAACCACACACACACACACACACAGTAGAACCACACACACACACACACACACACACACAGTAGAACCACACACACACAGTAGAACCACAAACACACACACAGTAGAACCACACACACATAAACGCACACACACACACACAGTAGAACCACACACACACACACACAGACACACACACACACACACAGTAGAACCACACACACACACACACACAGTAGAACCACACAAACACACAGTAGAACCATACACACTCACACAGTAGAAACCACACACATATAAACGCACACACACACACACACAGTAGAACCACACACACACACACACACACAGTAGAACCACACACACACACAGTAGAACCACACACACACACACAGTAGAACCACACACACACACACACAAACACACACACAGTAATACCACACACACACACACACACACATACACACACACACACACACACACACAGTAGAACCACACACACACACAGTAGAACCACACACACACACAGTAGAACCACACACACACACATACATACACAGTAGAACCACACACACACACACAGTAGAACAACACACACACACACACACACACACACACACACACACACAGTAGAAACACACACAAAAAGTACAAAAACACACACACACAGTAGAACCACACACACAAAATACAAACACACGCACACACAGTAGAAACACACACACAAACACACACACAGTAGAACCACACACACACAGTAGAACCACACACACACACACACACACAGTAGAACACACACACACACACACACACACACAGTAGAACCACACACACACACACACACTGTAATACCACACACACACACACACACACACACACACACACACACACACACACACACACACACACACAGTAGAACCACACACACACACAGTAGAACCACACACACACACAGTCAAACAATCTTCAAAATGTTCTTAATAGACGTGATGTCCTGGTGCCTCTTGGGTAATTCAGACAGCTGATTGTGGATCGTATTACTGATGAACGTGATGTCCTGGTGCCTCTTGGGTAATTCAGACAGCTGATTGAGGATCGTATTACTGATGAACGTGATGTCCTGGTGCCTCTTGGGTAATTCAGACAGCTGATTGAGGATCGTATTACTGATGAACGTGATGTCCTGGTGCCTCTTGGGTAATTCAGACAGCTGATTGAGGATCGTATTACTGATGAACGTGATGTCCTGGTGCCTCTTGGGTAATTCAGACAGCTGATTGAGGATCGTATTACTGATGAACGTGATGTCCTGGTGCCTCTTGGGTAATTCAGACAGCTGATTGAGGATCGTATTACTGATGAACGTGATGTCCTGGTGCCTCTTGGGTAATTCAGACAGCTGATTGAGGATCGTATTACTGATGAACGTGATGTCCTGGTGCCTCTTGGGTAATTCAGACAGCTGATTGAGGATCGTATTACTGATGAACGTGATGTCCTGGTGCCTCTTGGGTAATTCAGACAGCTGATTGAGGATCGTATTACTGATGAACGTGATGTCCTGGTGCCTCTTGGGTAATTCAGACAGCTGATTGTGGATCGTATTACTGATGAACGTGATGTCCTGGTGCCTCTTGGGTAATTCAGACAGCTGATTGAGGATCGTATTACTGATGAACGTGATGTCCTGGTGCCTCTTGGGTAATTCAGACAGCTGATTGAGGATCGTATTACTGATGAACGTGATGTCCTGGTGCCTCTTGGGTAATTCAGACAGCTGATTGTGGATCGTATTACTGATGAACGTGATGTCCTGGTGCCTCTTGGGTAATTCAGACAGCTGATTGTGGATCGTATTACTGATGAACGTGATGTCCTGGTGCCTCTTGGGTAATTCAGACAGCTGATTGTGGATCGTATTACTGATGAACGTGATGTCCTGGTGCCTCTTGGGTAATTCTGATGAACGTGTTTTTAATGAACGTGCTTTTCTTTCTGCTTGCCTTTATTTATAATCATGTGTGAATTTTCTGTCATTGATGTAATTCACAGATCAAAACTGGTGTCAGTATGTTTACCTAATAAAACATTACGGCTAAATACGTAAATGTGTATTTCACACTTGGTTGAGGTAAAAAAATATATATATATATATATATATGTATGTCAACCTCAGTACATGTTCAGGTCACACGGTACAAAACGACGTTGACGACCACCGTGGATTTATTTATGCTAGCTGCAACGTTCGTTGTCTTCCTCTGACGAGGAGTAAGAGAGGTCGGACCAATTTGCAGGGTGGTAAGTGTCCATTTTAATCAGACAAACTGAACACTACAACAATACAAAATAACCAAGGGAAACAAACGAAACGGTCCCGTGTAACAAACACTGACACGGAGAATAACCACCCACCACTCAACAGGGAAACCAGGCTGCCTAAATATGGTTCTCAATCAGGGACAACCAGGCTACCTAAATATGGTTCTCAATCAGGGACAACCAGGCTACCTAAATATGGTTCTCAATCAGGGACAACCAGGCTACCTAAATATGGTTCTCAATCAGGGACAACCAGGCTACCTAAATATGGTTCTCAATCAGGGACAACCAGGCTACCTAAATATGGTTCTCAATCAGGGACAACCAGGCTACCTAAATATGGTTCTCAATCAGGGACAACCAGGCTACCTAAATATGGTTCTCAATCAGGGACAACCAGGCTACCTCAGTATGGTTCTCAATCAGGGACAACCAGGCTCCCTAAGTATGGTTCTCAATCAGGGACAACCAGGCTACCTAAGTATGGTTCTCAATCAGGGACAACCAGGCTACCTAAATATGGTTCTCAATCAGGGACAACCAGGCTACCTAAGTATGGTTCTCAATCAGGGACAACCAGGCTACCTAAATATGGTTCTCAATCAGGGACAACCAGGCTACCTAAGTATGGTTCTCAATCAGGGACAACCAGGCTACCTAAATATGGTTCTCAATCAGGGACAACCAGGCTACCTAAGTATGGTTCTCAATCAGGGACAACCAGGCTACCTAAGTATGGTTCTCAATCAGGGACAACCAGGCTACCTAAGTATGGTTCTCAATCAGGGACAACCAGGCTGCCTAAGTATGGTTCTCAATCAGGGACAACCAGGCTACCTAAGTATGGTTCTCAATCAGGGACAACCAGGCTACCTAAGTATGGTTCTCAATCAGGGACAACCAGGCTACCTCAGTATGGTTCTCAATCAGGGACAACCAGGCTACCTAAGTATGGTTCTCAATCAGGGACAACCAGGCTCCCTAAGTATGGTTCTCAATCAGGGACAACCAGGCTGCCTAAGTATGGTTCTCAATCAGGGACAACCAGGCTGCCTAAGTATGGTTCTCAATCAGGGACAACCAGGCTGCCTAAGTATGGTTCTCAATCAGGGACAACCAGGCTACCTAAGTATGGTTCTCAATCAGGGACAACCAGGCTGCCTAAGTATGGTTCTCCATCAGGGACAACCAGGCTACCTCAGTATGGTTCTCAATCAGGGACAACCAGGCTGCCTAAGTATGGTTCTCAATCAGGGACAACCAGGCTACCTAAGTATGGTTCTCAATCAGGGGACAACCAGGCTACCTAAGTATGGTTCTCAATCAGGGACAACCAGGCTCCCTAAGTATGGTTCTCAATCAGGGACAACCAGGCTACCTAAGTATGGTTCTCAATCAGGGACAACCAGGCTACCTAAGTATGGTTCTCAATCAGGGACAACCAGGCTCCCTAAGTATGGTTCTCAATCAGGGACAACCAGGCTCCCTAAGTATGGTTCTCAATCAGGGACAACCAGGCTGCCTAAGTATGGTTCTCAATCAGGGACAACCAGGCTGCCTAAGTATGGTTCTCAATCAGGGACAACCAGGCTGCCTAAGTATGGTTCTCAATCAGGGACAACCAGGCTACCTAAGTATGGTTCTCAATCAGGGACAACCAGGCTACCTAAGTATGGTTCTCCATCAGGGACAACCAGGCTACCTCAGTATGGTTCTCAATCAGGGACAACCAGGCTACCTAAGTATGGTTCTCAATCAGGGACAACGATTGACAGCTGCCTCTGATTGAGAACCACACCAGGCCAAACACAGAAATCCCAAAACATAGAAAAAGGAACATAGACAACCCACCTAACTCACGCCCTGACCATACTGAAACAAAGACGTAATAAAAGACAACCCACCCAACTCACGCCCTGACCATACTGAAACAAAGACGTGATAAAAGAACTAAGGTCAGAACGTGACAATCTATGCTACCAGCTTATACAAACCGGAGGTAGCATTTAGCAGTCACTTCTAAACCTGAAAAGAAACAACGTCTGTAAACAACGTCTATAAACAACGTCTATAAACAACGTCTGTAAACAACGTCTATAAACGTCATGCAGAAATAACTGTATATATATATTCCAAATCAAAACTTTAGTAAGAACATTGTGGGCCTGTTACAAAACATCAGTCATGACGGATTTGTCAGATCAGATTTGTTGAATCCAATGTGGCGTCCTTCTTTTATCCCCCGCTGTCTGCCTTCCATTGACCTCTTTACCCACATCTATAGGAACTGTAGGGTGAGGGGCCCACGTCTGGCAGTGCTCTGCTCCAGGCCCATCAATCCCTTTTCTCCTCTCTCTCTCTCTCTCTCTCTCTCTCTCTCTCTCTCTCTCTCTCTCTCTCTCTCTGTCTCTCTCTCTCTCTCTCTGTCTCTCTGTCTCTCTGTCTCTCTCTCTCTCTGTCTCTCTCTCTCTCTGTCTCTCTCTCTCTCTCTCTCTCTCTGTTTCTCTCTGTCTCTCTCTCTCTCTGTCTCTCTCTCTCTGTCTCTCTCTCTCTCTCTCTCTCTCTCTCTCTTTTTCCTGCTCTCTCTCTTCCCTCTCCTCTCTTCTCCTTCCCTCTCTCTCTCCTCCTCTCCCCTCTATATCTCTCTCTCTTTTTCCTACTCTCTCTCTTCTCCCTCCCTCTCTCTCCTCCTCTCTATCTCTCTCTCTCTTTTTCCTGCTCTCTCTCTCTTCTCCCTCCCTCTATCTCTCTCTCTCTTCTCCCTCCCTCTCTCTACTCGCTCATTTCCCCTTTCCCTCTCTCTCCTCCTCTCTATCTCTCTCTCTTCTCCCTCCCTCCCTCATCTCTGTTCCCCCTCTCCCTGGATTAATGTGACTGGAAGCTCTGGACCACACAAGGAGAGGAGAGGCAGAACCAGGACCAGAGAATGAGGGCTAGAGAGCGAAGAAGAGGGGAGAGATGGAAGGAAAGAGATGGAGAGAGCCCACATAGAGTTGGAGCTTGCTGTCTGTCTGTCTCTCGCTCTCTGTCTTTGTTTTGTCGTTCACTGTGTGTGTTTGTGTGTGTGTGTGTCTGTGCGCGTGTCTATGTGTGTGTCTATGTTTGTGTGTGTGTGTTTGTGTCTATGTGTGTGTTTGTGTGTGTGTGTGTGTGTGTGTGTGTGTGTGTGTGTGTGTGTGTGTGTGTGTGTGTGTGTGTGTGTGTGTGTGTGTGTGTGTGTGTGTGTGTGTGTGTGTGTGATACAGGATCGAACCCGAAGCTGTAGTGGCGCCTCAGCACTGCGATGCCTTAGGCCTCTGCGCCATTCGGGAGTCCCTGACGATTCTATTAATTCATCAAAGCTATTCCCTACATAGTCACTAATTTTGACCAAAGCTCTACAGTTAAATGTCATTCTGGTGATTGCTCTGCAGGTGGGCGGGGCGGTCAAACTCACAGAGGAGGAATGGGAGAGCAGAGGTGCTGACAGAGATACAGAGAGAGAGAGAGAGAGAGAGATAGAGACAGGGAGATACAGAGAGAGAAAGACAGAGAGAGAGAGAGAGAGAGACATACAGAGAGAGAGAGAGAGAGACATACAGAGAGAGAGAGAGAGAGAGAGAGATAGAGACAGGGAGATACCAAATTACCGTACAACAGACCATGTATTCACCCTGCACACCCTAATTGACAACCAAACAAACCAAAACAAAGGCAAAGTCTTCTCATGCTTTGTTGATTTCAAAAAAGCCTTCGACTCAATTTGGCATGAGGGTCTGCTATACAAATTGATGGAAAGTGGTGTTGGGGGTAAAACATACGACATTATAAAATCCATGTAAACAAACAACAAGTGTGGAGTTAAAATTGGCAAAAAACACACACATTTCTTCCCACAGGGCCGGGGGGTGAGACAGGGATGCAGCTTAAGCCCCACCCTCTTCAACATATACATCAATGAATTGGCGCGGGCACTAGAAAAGTCTGCAGCACCCGGCCTCACCCTTCTAGAATCCGAAGTCAAATGTCTACTATTTGCTGATGATCTGGTGCTTCTGTCACCAACCAAGGAGGGCCTACAGCAGCATCTAGATCTTCTGCACAGATTCTGTCAGACCTGGGCCCTGACAGTAAATCTCAGTAAAACCAAAATAATGGTGTTCCAAAAAAGGTCCAGTCGCCAGGACCACAAATACAAATTCCATCTAGACACTGTTGCCCTAAAGCACACAAAAAACTATACATACCTTGGCCTAAACATCAGCGCCAGAGGTAACTTCCACAAAGCTGTGAACGATCTGAGAGACAAGGCAAGAAGGGCATTCTATGCCATCAAAAGGAACATAAATTTCATCATACCAATTAGGATCTGGCAAAAAATACTTGAATCAGTCATAGAGCCCATTGCCCTTTACGGTTGTGAGGTCTGGGGTCCGCTCACCAACCAAGACTTCACAAAATGGGACAAACACCAAATTGAGACTCTGCATGCAGAATTCTTCAAAAATATCCTCCGTGTACAACGTAGAACACCAAATAATGCATGCAGAGCAGAATTAGGCCGATACCCACTAATTTTCCAAATCCAGAAAAGAGCTGTTAAATTCTACAACCACCTAAAAATAAGCAATTCCCAAAGTCATCACCTACAGAGACATGAACCTGGAGAAGAGTCCACTAAACAAGCTGGTCCTGGGGCTCTGTTCACAAATACAAACACACCTCACAGAGCCTCAGGACAGCAACACAATTAGACCCAACCAAATCATGAGAAAACAAAAAGATAATTACTTGACACATTGGAAAGAATTAACAAAAAAACAGAACAAACTAGAATGCTATTTGGCCCTAAACAGAGAGTACACAGCGGCAGAATACCTGACCACTGTGACTGACCCAAAATTAAGGAAAGCTTTGACTATGTACAGACTCAGTGAGCATAGCCTTGCTATTGAGAAAGGCCGCCGTAGGCAGACATGGCTCTCAAGAGAAGACAGGCTATGTGCACACTGCCCATAAAATAGGTGGAAACTGAGCTGTACTTCCTAACCTCCTGCCAAATGTATGACCATATTAGAGACACATATTTCCCTCAAATTACACAGATCCACAAAGAATTTGAAAACAAATCCAATTTTGATAAACTCCCATATCTACTGGGTGAAATTCCACAGTGTGCATCACAGCAGCAAGATTTGTGACCTGTTGCCACAAGAAAACGGCAACCAGTTAAGAACAAAATAACAGCCCAAATGTATGTTTATTTATTTATATACTTAAACTATTTGCACATTGTTACAACACTGTATATATAAATAATATGACATTTGAAATGGCTTTTTATTTTCGAACTTCTGTGAGTGTAATGTTTACAGTTCATTTTTATTGTTTATTTAACTTTTGTTTATTTGCTACTTCACTTGCTTGGGAAATGTTTACATGTGTTTCCATGCCAATAAAGCCTCTTGAAATGAATTGAGAGTCAGAGACAGAGAGGTTGACTGCCTGCCTCACAGTCAGAGACAGAGTGGTTGACTGCCTGCCTCACAGTCAGAGAGAGAGAGGTTGACTGCCTACCTCACAGTCAGAGACAGAGAGGTTGACTGCCTGCCTCACAGTCAGAGACAGAGTGGTTGACTGCCTGCCTCACAGTCAGA